>NW_015120292.1:0-1654 GCF_001443285.1 Poecilia latipinna
CTAATGTTCACACATAGGCCTGTCAGAATAATCAATTAATCAGATGATAAATTAAAACAAAATCAATCATTTGCCTGATTTATTGTTTCTCTTTTTTTTCTCTCTACCAAAAACTGGATAATAAAAGTCTTCAGTTTGGTACTTTGATCTCGATTAGATCTTATATAGAAAAGAAATGTTGTTTAAAAATACTTCAAAATTCATTAGTTTTATTTATTCTGGATATTAAAAATGTCTTCCAGTTCCAGTGTTAAATGTTCATTATAATTTGAGAATGTGTTACATTATTATTTAATCATTACCATTATATAACTTAAAAATGGCCTCAAAAGAACTATATTACCATTTGTTGAGAACTTTGGAACAATTTATCATACAGTAAAATTTTTCATGGTGACAGACCTATTTTTCTAACACTGTCTGTTTGTACTTTTCTCTGCATCTTCAGCCAATCTGCAGCAGCTGAGATTCTGGGAGGTTCAACACCAAAACTTGAAGCTTCAAACTGAGCCGTCAACTGAACCAAGATGCCTTTCAAACAACTACAGTAGTTAACCTGCTCTGTTGGTAGATGTTATGGTGTCTCCTCAATCTGTACAGCCTGACCTTGGTCTTTGAATACACAGCTTTATGGTGTTTTCCTTTAATTTATTATAGTAAATATTTGAACATCCATGTAACTTTTAAGACATTTCATTGTTAACTTTAGGTAGCTGTGAATCCATCCATGTTAACCTGAACCTATTTTGTTAAAGATTGAACAGATTTGTTGCAATCTTAAATATTTAATCTGTACTTTGTGTGCAGTGAAATGAACATTAAAGTTAATTCAGGAAACACTTTTGTCATCTTCTTTCTACAGTACAAATTGAATAATGCTTCTATTAAAATCATATATTTGTGACATCAAACTTTGTTTTTGTCATAAAGCAGTGGTCAAACTATGGCTAAATGTTTGCAATTTACTTTCAACAAATGGAAACCAAAATGGTTTTGAAGTAAAAACACTAATACTCATCTACGTCAACGCAGGTAAAGTTTCCACTGTATGCAAGTAAATGTGATTACGATTGAATGACAATTGTACAGCAGGGCTTTAACTCCAGTTCATAAGGGTCGGTGTCCTCCAGTCTTTAGATGTCTCTTCTTTAACACACCTGAGTCAAATCATGAGGTCAGAAGTCATTAGCACGACTCTGGAGAACTTGACTGTCCTAAGCAGCCATTTAATTCAGCTGTGTTGGACCAGGAAGTATCTAAATGTTGCAGGACACCAAACATCGATGCCTGGATCTGAGGATCCTGTTAGAGGATCAGTGGGTTCCTGCAGCAGCTCCATCGGATCAGAAGGTAGATGACATCTGAAAGATCCTGATGCTCCAGAAAGTGAAATAACACCAGATCCAATCCATCAGTCAGCTGTTTCGTCCTGTGTAAAGATGAATATAAAATGTTATTTACACACATAGAAACTCAATAAACTAGAATCGAAAGGCAATTTATTTCATTAAATTTTATTCACTTAGTGAATAAAGTAAAAGGCAAATCAGAATGTCTCACAAACTATATAAATATCAGTCAGCAACATGACTTAGGAATCTGATTGGAACCTTTTGGGCAAAACGGATACTGTAAGAACCACACAGATAATTTT
>NW_015120293.1:0-1652 GCF_001443285.1 Poecilia latipinna
GTCTGTGAATTTAGAACCTCAGTGAAGAGCGGGATAATATATGTTCATCATGATGGAGTTGAGTTTCCAGAATCTCAGGATGATCAGTTTTCAGGACGAGTCCAGAGTGACAAAGACGTCCTCAGAGAAGGACGAATCAGACTCCATGTGTCCAGACTGAGGACTGAAGACTCTGGTCTGTTTTGGTGTGACATGAAAACTGAAGATGGACTCAACTCTGGAAGATGTCGACTCAACATTACCAGTGAGAAGAAATAATAATAAAACATTTCTGTTTAATAGTTAAATTCTTAAGATCTGTGTTGATGAACCAACATCTTCATCTTCATCATGAATCCTCCTGGTTCTCAGTTTTCATCAAATATTAATAAATATTTCTGATTTCTCTCCCAGCAGCTGCTGATCAGATCCAAACTCAGAGACCAACTTTGACTCCAGAACCAGAGAGAGGAGAAACGAGCACCAACTTCATCGCTGTGACAGTCACAGTAGCAGCAGCTCTGATGATTCTAATAATAAACTTGATTATATGGTTTTATTTGAGAAAGAAAAGAAAGAAAAACAAAAATAATCATTCAACAGGTGTAGTTGGAAAATATAGTACAGATGAAAGTTTTGTTCAAGTGAGTTTGGTTGATGATAATTTTGCCACCAAAGAAACACAAAGTTAGATTTAATGATCTGGTGAGGAAAATGTTAGATTGTAATGAATGAATGTTGTAATAATAATATTTATCTGTTTATTGTTGTTTCAGTTTCCTGTTTTAAATCATTTCTAAAAACAGTCAGACGTATCGATCAGTTATTGTCTAAATGCTGAATCAGCTGATTGTTACTGATAAAATGATTTATCATTTTCACAGGAATATTTAGATAAACATTTTGTATAAATATCTTATGAAGAAAAAACAGAACAAACCATCATGAAGCCTTTGGTTGTTATAAAGTTATAAAGTCAATATTTCACTATTTTGAAGTGATGATGTTTATACATTTAATACATTTTAAAGATGAACATGAAACATTAAAGGTCTTTTTTTAGAGATTTTCACCATCACTGTTTTTGTAGAAACTTTATGAATGTAAATGTTGAGGTTTCATTTCATAACCATTAATTCTTCAACATGTCCAACGTTTTCTCAGTGTTTCAACTCAAATCTTCTTATGAGTTTAATTTTTGATCACATGATTTTTCTGTCATTTTTATCAATAAACAGAAACTGAACTTTTATTAAAACCTGCTTGTTTTTCCACCAGCTGTGTCTCCATCTTGTTCTCCCTGAATGAATCTCTCTCTGTTTGCTTGTTTCCTCTTTAATGTCTCATCATGACTCCATCGTCTCCTCATTGGTTTCTGGATCCTGTGGTCAGGAAGCAGCAGCTGCTGCTCTCAGCCTCCTGAAACATCCTGAAGCTCAGCTGCTGATCTCTGATCAGCTCAGCATCCTGAAGCCTTCAGATCAGGAGTTTCTCTGCTGCTGAGGATCTGATGGTCCTGATGCTGCAGACGCTCTCAGACCAGTAAAGAAAAGCAGTAAAAGATTTATGTGACATTACTGAGGCTGGATAAATCTGTTTAATAAACAAGAATGACTCTGATCCATTTCATTCAGGTTTTATTTGATAAAAATATATTTACTTCTATGATGAAT
>NW_015120294.1:0-1651 GCF_001443285.1 Poecilia latipinna
GAGTGATTGGAAGAAGGAATGTGGAGGGGAGGTCTTTTTTAGCCACAAGTCCAGTTGTAGTGGCGGTGTTGGGATTGTGTTTTCTAAGACTTTTTTGCCTATTTTTTGTGAAGCAGAGGAAATAATTGAAGGTAACTTATTAAAAGTTAAAGCCAAATATGAAAATGCAAATATAGTTTTTCTTAATGTGTACGCTCCAACTAAAAGGGTTGATAGAATGGTTTTATTGAATACTTTAGGTGACATTGTAAATGACTGTAGTAATAATGATGATTTGTTTTTGTGTGGAGATTTTAATTGCACTGAAAATCCGTTACTTGATAGGAACCACCTAGAACCTCATGCTGAATCCTCTCGGAGGCTCAGGCAGCAGCCTGCGACCTCTGACCTTTCAGATGTGTGGAGAGATTTCAACAGGAATCAGAGACGGTATACATGGAGTCATTCTAAAGATACTCTTTTATCCTTGGCAAGATTGGATCGTATATATGCTTTTAAACATCATTTGAATATATTTAAAAATTGTTAAATAATTCCTGTTGGTTTTTCTGATCACTGTCTGGTTTGTTGCTCTGTGTTTATTAAAAATGTCCGTATACAGAGTGTCTATTGGCATTTTAATACCGCTCTTTTGAATGATACAGCTTTTAGAAAAGCTTTTGAATATTTCTGGGTCAGTCATAAACAATCTAAATCAGATTTTTCTTGTGTCAAACAGTGGTGGGATTATGGTAAAATGTCAAGCTAAGCAGTTGTGTCAACAGTTTACTCGCAATGTCACTAGAGACATAACCAGATCTATGAGGGACTTGGAGTCTCAGATAGTAGAGCTGCAGGGTTTGGCGGCGTCTACAGGAAACCGAGGGTTTTTAACTTCCCTCAAAGATAAAAAGGCCGTTCTGGCCATTCTGTTGAGCACAGCAGCCAAAGGAGCCTTGGTCAGATCACGCTTCCTCAGTGTATCGGAGATGGATGCCCCGTCTCACTTTTTCTTTGGACTAGAAAAAAAGAATGGGCAAAGGAAGATTGTTCACTCCCTAAAGACTGACTGTGGTTCTACTATCTCAGGTTCCTCTGAGATCAGGAAGTTTGCTGTCAGTTTCTACAAAGATCTTTTTAAGAGTGAACATTTGGAGAATCCGGATGTGAGCGATGGTTTCTACGAAGGACTTCCTCAGGTGGATGCTGAAGCCAATCGAAAGCTGGAGGCTCAACTCACGCTGCAGGAACTGCATGCTGCCTTGATGAGCCTAAAGAGGGGTAGATCCCCTGGCATGGACGGTCTTCCTGTTGATTTTTACAAGTCCTTCTGGTCTGTGATCGGAGAAGACTTGTTGGAGGTGATCACAGATGGCCTGCAGAGAGGTCGGCTGCCTCTGAGCTGCAGGCGGGCAGTCGTTACTCTGCTTCCAAAGAAAGGAGATCTACAGGATCTAAGGAACTGGCGACCAGTCTCTTTGCTCTGCACGGACTACAAGATCTTTTCCAAAGTGCTGGCTACCAGACTTGGAGAAGTGATGTCTTCAGTCATTTACGGGGACCAGACGTTCTGTGTGCCTGGCAGGCTGATAAGTGATAATGTCACTTTAATCAGAGATGTTTTGGAAATCTCCAGCTCATTGGGCTGAGATATTGGTCTGATTTCTATAGA
>NW_015120295.1:0-1651 GCF_001443285.1 Poecilia latipinna
AAACATGCATCATTCTTTCATGTTACAATTATATTAACCTGGCCATTGACTTCCTACATTATTCCGCTCAATTCACATCCAGTTTATCACTCAGTCTGAGTTTTCTCTCATTCACTTAGATTCATTTGGTAGATTTTTCTACTGGGCCAGTCAGCAAACAGAATGAGGACCTTTTGGAGAAAGTAAAATGTACAAAAAGGGTTTGGTTTTTACTAGGCTACAATTATGTACAACTTAGTTTTAGTCTGTCACATAAAAACCCAATAAACCTATATGAACATTGAGTTCGTAAAGTAACTAACTGTAAAAAGTTGAATAGTTCAACCCTTCTCTTTTATTTAATAGCAATGTCCTAAAAAAATCTATTCAACAAATACAGCGTTTCTGTTGCTGGTTTAATTTAAAGATTGAGTTCTACAAAAAAAAATTAATAAAAAAAAAAAATCAAAACATAGTTGGAAAGACCAAATAATGTGTGGAAAATTAGGATGATCACTGTTGAATGCACAAATGCAAGGATTGTGATGCTTGTTCTTTAAGATAAAAAAAGTCAGAAGTGAGTGATGTTTGTGTGTAACTAAGCTATAGGGCTGCGGGCGATACAGCTTAAAATATAAGCATGATCTGTTGATTCAGTTTATATTGATAATTATTGAGTAAGCTTTTTTTTTTTAAATACTGCCAAACAAGTGACACGACCTATCCTCTTGAAAGGAACTACGACTAATTATAAAAATAGACCTTATTTGTGAAATATTTATCTCAGAACAATACAATAATTATATAGTTATATAGTATGGTTACATAGTTTTTTATAAAATTTTTTATAACATTTTTATAAATTTTAATAAAATATTTTCACCGGAATGGCGCCATGTGTTTCACACTGCAATGCATTCTGGGTAAATGACGTGAAAAGGTCCAACTGCCTGGCTCCTCCAGCCAAAACAGTGATGAGTACCGTTATTACGCCTTTTTAATTTGAACCGGAGAACATTGAAAACGATCGGAACATAGAAATCAGAAGAGGTGATGAAGATGAGGAGGAGCAAACAGATAAAGAGATCAGTGTTGGCAGTAGGAGCTGGTGTTTTGTTGCTGCCTTCAGCTTCATAATGAAACAATGAATGACACTACCTGTGGTCGGACTGTGTTCAAGTGAATACTTCTGTTGCTCTGTGTCCAGTTAGGTAATAGGGTATGAACTTCATTCAGTGTCATAATAGTTTTACAGTACCGGTGATCCAGCTCCATTAGCATTTCCAGTAGTAATAGCTCCATTAGCGCTGCTTGTCTTTGACGTTTCTCCAGCGTCTGTAGCGCTGTGTCTGGTTCGGCATCAGCTGTGCTGCTTAGAGTTTGGTGCGGTGGTAATGGCCACACTGGAGGTCCAGCTCTGCCTGTCGCGGCAGCATGGCATTTATTTTTAGCTCATTAAGGTAGTGATCAGCTTAACGCTACCTTAACGTTGGCTGTTGTAGCCTTTGTTGGTTCTGCTGGTATGAATGACTTTCTTTCATGTGGAAAATTATCCAGATTCTGTCTCAATCTTTATTTTTTATCACAGCCGATAGTGACACGATGTGGCATTATCTAAAATGACACCAGTCAAACGCAATATGATAAACAACTACTGGGGTAAAGTTAGCTT
>NW_015120296.1:0-1650 GCF_001443285.1 Poecilia latipinna
TTGTCCTTCATTTGACAAGATTCTTAAATGGAAACTACTCCTTTCTACCACATTCTCCTCTGCCCTTCAGTTACTTTGTCTTTTTGTTGCTGCAGACCTCCCACGGCAATGGCCCTACATGGAGGAGGACGCTCCCACTGACCAGCTGCTCTGTGACCAGGACAGCATCTGCCCTGGAGTCAAGGACGAACCAGAACCTCCACAAATCAATTTTCTTCGAACCAGCGTAGGTGACCGGATCCAGCCTCTCTCCCTGTTTGTACCTAAGGAGGAATCTTACGAAGGAAGCGAAGGTGCACATGCGGATGATATAAACACAGACCTCCCTCTGGTGTCAGGCTCTACGGTTGATGCGGGCACACAGTATTTTGGGTGTGGCTTTTGTGAGAAAACCTTTCAGTTTAGATCCAGACTGATTCGACACGTGAGCACCCACATGCGCAAAAACAAGTTGAGGTGCGGCGTTGGTAAGAAGTCGTTCAGCCAGAACTGCCAGCTGATCCACCACAAGAAAACCAACGGCTCTGGTGGAAAACCGCTCGGCCCACACGCCAGCTTCTCGACTGGCGCTGAGGTTGAGCGACTCCTCTGCAACACGTGTGGGAAACGCTTCAGCAGCCCCTACATCCTGAAGCGACACGCGAGAGTCCACACGGGCGAGAAGCCGTTTGCCTGCGGCGCGTGCGGGAAGTCCTTCAGTCGAAGGGACTACCTGCTGGGCCACATGAAATCCCACTTGGCCGAACCGCGAGTCCCGTCGCAGCCCGCCATCAAGCAGAGGGCCATCCGGGCGGCCAAGAAGCTCTATTCCTGCCAAGCATGCGGGAAATGCTTCACACAATACCGTTGCTTCTTGCACCACGCCAAGAGTCACAATCCGCTCGTCTGCAAGACCTGCGGGAAACAATTCAGTCAGTTATCGAGACTGAAGCGACACGAGTCGATCCACTCGGGCATAAAGGGGTTTCCCTGCGGCGTCTGCGGGAAATCCCTGAGTAGAAGGGACCACTTGGTGCGTCACATGAAAGTCCACGCCAAGAGCAACCCTTTTTGTTTGACGTAGCCAAAGCATAGATAGAAATGCAGCAGCTAAGGGCTGCAAAAGTTTTTAGTTTGATAGTGGTAATTTGACCGTCCACATGAGAGATGCTTTCTTCTCACAGAGATTGAGAAGAGTAAATCAAGTGTAGTTCAGCATGATGAAGACTACAACTGGTTAGTTTGGTTGTTGAAACATCAAATATACCTTAACATGCGCAGTGGAAACTAGGAGTGCACTGATTGTAGTTTTCTGAACTAACCAGTTACTGTCCGTCATTTAAAAAGCCTGACCTGCCCATTTCAATTTTGGCCAATATCAATTTCTTTTTGTCTGAAAATGTTAAATCGGTTCACCTCTAGCGGAAATGAGTTTATTTCTATCAGAGAAGCAACTTCTACAGTCGTTCTTATCTCTGCTCTTTGGGACGCTGCCAGTCAGCGCCTTGTTCTTGAATTCAGCTGCTGGGATTGGCTGGTTTGCTAGCAGCACCCAATAATGTGTCAAGTAGCCATAACGAAAGAAATGCGCATAAATAATTTAGTTCAATAAAAAATGTTTTAGTTTGTGTAATCTACAGGTGTTTCATCAACAAAGCTTTTTACTCAAAA
>NW_015120297.1:0-1650 GCF_001443285.1 Poecilia latipinna
GGTGTATTTAACATTAAATACACCCTTCTCAACAGGCGAGGGCGCACTTTCTCTGTCTATAATCACATATTTCAATGACAAATATGTGATTAAACTGAAGATTGCGTGTCTGTTTCTCAATCTTCAACAGAACCATCATCCCAGATCTACAACAGAAAGGATTACAAACATAAACATTCTCATGTCGGCCCCCAGTTTCCCCAGAGTCGTCATACACTCAGATATTTCTAAAACCATATTTCTTCCTTTCTCTCCTCTCTCTCTGCCGTCCAGCTTTCTGAACATTCCTTTAGTTTTTCAAGCTCAAACAATCTTTGTTTCTATTTGTATTTTTCTATAATTCCCTCTTTGTCTCTTTCAGAACATTCACCTTGAATGAACCTCCTGCAGGGAAAATTCTGCTGTGTATTTGTTCATATACACCATTCATAATTTTTAATCATATTTCAAACATTTCTGCCTGAGGAGAGGTGAGGCCCTAGAGATTTGTTTTCCTCTTTAAACTACAGACATCTTCACAGAATCCAACAAATCATCTTTGTGGCCTCGGCCTCTTTAGCCCATGACAGGAGCTTTTATTCCCTTTACTTCTGATAAAAGTCTTTAGGTTTCCACAGGTTTGGTTCCTGGAAGTTCAGGAGACCAAAAGTAAACACCTGCCTTATGCGATGATAGGATCTAAATCCTTTTACCTGTGGTTACATTAAAGTTTGTTTTTTTTTTTTAGCATTTCCACACAGGTTATGTCATCTTTTTTCCTTTTGTGTATTTTATTTATTAAATATATTTTGTTTACTAGTTCCATGCGATTTTCTATTATGTATTTTTTCCTCTTTTTTACAATTTATTGATGAAGATATTTTTGATTTAACTTCACATGAGTTGTTCACGTTTGGACGTTAAAATGCCTCTATAATTCGTAGTTCTTTCAGTAATTTAAAAATAGTTATTCTCAGTCGTTTTGCCATAAAAAATGGCGGGAGAACGTCATCACAGTTTGCCCATAGTGTCGGCGTAAAGACTGGAGGATCTGCAGTGACACCTTGTGGTGAAACAGGGAAAACGCAGGCGTGGAAACAGGATGAGGGATGGAGACTTGGACCTTCAGCGTCCAGCCTCAGTGGTTATAAATTGGTTTCAGAAGAGCAAAGTCATTGTTCTGGTGTGACCATCGCAAAGTTCTGATCTCGGTTCTGGAGAGAAGCCATGGGTAAATCTGAAAAGGCCTACAAACCTGATCCAGTTCTACCGGTTCTGTCTGGAGGAATGGACCAGAACTCCAGCAAACTATTGGGAAAAGCTTGAGGAAGGAAATCCAAAAGTTTGGCCAATTATCCCTGACACCAACCAAACGTATGTAAACTTCTGAATTTGAAGAAAGCTACAAAAAAAATCTTTTAAACATTTCTTGTTAGTTAAGTTTTGTGGCATTTAGTAAATAGGACAAATTTTGGTAATTCTAAGTAACCTAAAATAAGAAAAGTTTGTTCTGATTTAACTTCAGACTGTGGGAAAGGAATGAGGATGTGTCTTCTTATTTATGGTTTCAACTGTAAATAAACTGTGAAGTATTTTAAAGTCTATTCTGTCAGTGAAGGATTGTAGAACTGGGTGATGTAGAATCGGGTGTTGTAGAATGGGTGGTGTAGA
>NW_015120298.1:0-1648 GCF_001443285.1 Poecilia latipinna
TGTGCTTCAAGTTTACACAAAAAGTGTAACTTTATTCACTCTGTTTATTTTCAGATATGATTTCCACATTAAATTGAGCAGTTTGCCTTTGTTTTACTCAGGTTTAATGAACTTATTTCTGTTAAACCACATTTCTGGTTTGTGTCTTCAGTCCTAATGGATTGTTAAATTACTGACCACATCAACATTTAGATTATTTTCTTCAATAATTTAATTTCTGTTTGATATTTTGTTGCTGAGCTAATAAAAAATTCAATTTTACTTGTTTCTCTTTTTTTCAATGTTTTTCAAACTTTTCTCTCAATTGGATCTTTATCTTTAAAGATAAATAAAGTTTATTAAAAAAGTGAAATAAACAGAATCTGATAAAAGATGCTACATTTATGCATAAAAAGCCGTTAAACTGACAAATGTTACTAAACTATTTCATGTTTCCTGATTCTGTTTCATGTAAAGTGAAGTGAAGATCACTGAGTGAAGCATCAGGATGAAGCTGCTGATCAACTGATCAGATCAATATTTAATAATCAGAAATAAACACATTTCATTAAAGGAAACATTTTAAATCTGTGTTTTACATCAGAACTGAATAAAGACAGAAAGGAGAAAAACTAACTTTCACTGCTGAGCTGCTTTTAGTCAGAGCTTAGAGCGCCACCATGTGGACAAAACACACATTTCAGCTTCTAAGTTGAAACGGGACCTTTCAGATCCTGTTGATAATAAAGGAGCTGAAGGATGAAGGCGGTTCATTCTGGTGGATTATAAACATCTGATTGATGTTTGTTTCTAAAAAAGTCTCCAGATTTTATTCAGCCTCCACCTGAGCGCAGCAGCTCCTCCTCTTCCTCTGTGTTTCTCTCTGCAGCTTCACATCAAACTTTTTATCCTTCGTCTTCTTCTTCTGATGATTTCTCCTCCAATCAAAGCAGCTTCAGCTTCAACATCTGGATCCAGGATGAGGAATTAAAGAGTTAATAAATGTTGGATGTTCAGGTCAGCCTGTGATTAAATGTGACTGAATCATCAGAGACGTTCAGTAAAGATGTTCAGGATAAACAACTAAAGAATCAGAAACTCTGACATTTGCTCCAAACTGATGGCATAAAGACTTTTTTCCATCCAGACTCGTTTCCACTCAGTGATTCTCCTCTGATCTCAGAGTTTTCCTCGTTTCCAGGCAGATTGTGTCTCTTCACATGTTTCAGGTTCAGCTGCAGAGTTTAAATCACTGAAACTGACTTTGTTCCTTTGAGCAAATTAAACTTTAGAAACTCTAAACTGACCTGGATGAATCTATTGTACAGTTTTAAGAAAATGTTAAGAATTAAAACTCAGATTTAGAAGTGAAAATATTTATTTCCATGATTATATAAAAATATATCAGAAAAACCCTAAACCAATGAATGACAGAATCTATTTATATTCACATCATATTTACAAAATGTTGGCATTATTTACAACTATGAACATTCAACATTTACACTTTAAGTAGGAAAGTGCATAAAAACAAGCAGCAGATTTCAGGAAAGTTTTAACAGCAACTTTAGAAATAAAAGGACATTTAAAATTAGTCCTGACGTCTTTAGACAGAAATATTATTTCTTCATTGATGTTGTTACAATGATTGACTTGGTAAACTTTATTT
>NW_015120299.1:0-1647 GCF_001443285.1 Poecilia latipinna
TAGAACCCCACCTGCCTATCAGATGTTTTCCCAGAACCGAAAGACGCCCGTGGACCTCCAGCTTTCTATAGTATAAGGGCAGTACTAGTATCTAGTGACAAAACAACATTTTTTCATTCACTTTAATGTTCTTTATATAATCCATTGATTTTGCTTTTTGTTGTGTTTTTTCTGTTGCAGAATGAAGTCCAATCCTTTCTGGGTGTGCCGGGGTGTGAGACTGTGGGCGCCTTCCACGATTGGTGGACCAAATACAGCTGAAATGCCACTGAAGCCTCGCGGGCCTGTCGGGGTTTCCTATCGAGCTGCGCCGGCTCTACATCTGGACACACGCAGAAACTGATTTGACGTAGACATGTCTCGCTATAGAGAGACTGATATGATTAGATTTTATTACTATTAGTACATTTTACTTAGAGAGCATTTTTACTTGTTTCCTCATCATAGTTCATTCATATCAGTATATTTTGACTGTGCTGCCCTTGATCCTGATTTATTGCATTGGTTTGCTGTTTTATGAATGTGTTCATTGTTCTGTGCCTTTCAATACTCAGACTTCTAAGCTTTTCTTACCATTTCATTTTGTTTAACATTGCATCCTTTCTGTAGTTCATTAACCTTTAAATATTACATAGAAATTTCAATAAGTTTGGTTTATTAAAACTGACAAATTGTTTTACGCATTACTCATTATTGCTTCATTGACTTTAAAGGATAGTGCCTTAACATTTCTAATTTTACTTTATTAAGTTTTAAGTAATATCTACATTTTATTCATTTTAAATATTAACCTAACACTTTATTCATTTTTGCATTTTATTAAGTTTTGAAATATCATCCTAACATTCTTTTCAATTTACATTTTGGTTAACNAACANCTTAGTGAATATAATTTTAATACTTTTTTACCTTAAAGATGACAATTAGATCCTCCTAATACTTCACCCATTTTATATTTTCATAAAATTTAACATTTATTCTTTTCAACTTGGATTACAAAATATATATATATAAAATAACAGACTTCGTTCTTTTATAGTTCATTACCCTTCTATGGCATGGCGTTGACCTGAGGTAACAAAAAGAAATAATAAATAACAAGCAACATAAAGGTAATAATATTTGGTTAAAAAAAAATGTAATGGTCCGACTTTATGATTGATGTGTAATTACAGATGATGAAGCTCTGACAAAACTGCAAAAATATTTTCTTCTACAAAAAACAAAAAAAAAAAGTCATGCCATGGAGGGTTGAATTTCCTTTTTCTAATTTTAACCCTAACATTCTTTAAAATTTTATTTCCTTACGTGTTCTTTATTAGACTGTAAGAGGGACATTGTGGTTTCGATCCACTGCCTAAGAGGCATAGGGGTGCCCTGTCCGTTTTTACCCCCAAAATTGAAATGAAATGAAATGAAATGACATGAATGAAAGACATCAATGACTGAAATGATATGTATGTCAAGATCTGTAAAAGCCTCGGGGGATGTTTTCCGGAAGGGACAGTGTCTACTCTAGGGTTTGTATTCTCCTTTTTGGGCTCTTTTAGAGCCCAACAGGGGGAATGTTGAGATGCTTTACCAAGGCCGAGAAAGAGTCACACGCTGTTAGACAAAGGGCCCATAGTAAAGAGTTACATTTTTGAT
>NW_015120300.1:0-1647 GCF_001443285.1 Poecilia latipinna
TAAAGGATTTTCAAAATAAAAGGTCCTCCAGACTCAAATAATGCATAAAACGGAAATATTTAATTATTTCTTGCGCGGCCCGGTACCAATTGGTCCACAGACCGGTACCGGTCCACGGACCGGGGGTTGGGGACTACTGCCTTAACACATTAATTAAAACAAAGATGCAATATGATAATCTATGTACCAATAAAGAGGAAGCAATAATGGCCAGAATTAGGTATCACTATTATGAATTTGGGAATAAAACAAGCAAACTCTTGGCACAGCAAATTAGGAAGAAAACCGCAGTAAGGTTTATACAAACAATAGAAACAGATGACAGCAGGGTTCTTGACGATCCAACTATGATAAATGCAGAATTCAGACAATTTTATGAAAAATGATATAGATCAGAGCAGGATAATGTAGATAATGAGGTAGAAGGATTTATTGGAGGAATAACGCTTCCCATGTTACAGGAACAGGACAGAGAATCCCTTGAGGCAGATATCAGAAGCGGAAATATTTCAAGCTTTGAATTCTTTACAAAACAACAAGACTCCTGGTCCAGACGGATTTCCTGTCAAATATTATAAAACCTTTGCAAAACAATTGCTGACTCCTCTCACAAGCATGATTAAAGAAGCTTTGGAAAATACAAAATTACCAGACTCAGTGGAAACCGCAACAATTATTCTACTTCCAAAGCCAGACAAGGATAAAAAGAAATGTGACGCGAATAGGTCCCTCAGTGTCCTAAATGCTGACTATAGGATACTATCTAAATTAATTGCTCTTAGACTTGAGAATGTAATACCAAAATTGATGCATGCTGATCAAACTGGATTAGTTAAAATTAGACATGGAGCAGATAATGTACGACGGCTGATCCATATAATGAACACAGCTAAAAAAAAACTAATTCCTATGTTAATCTCTATGGACGCCAACAAAGCATTGATAGGATTGAACCAAACTTTCTATTTCAAACTTTAGAAGCTATGGGCTTTGGAAAGAAATTTACTCAATATATTAAAACACTGTTTAATAATCCAAAAGCTAATGTACTAACCAATAATGTTCTACCTACGACATTTTCCTTATCTAGGGGTTGTGGGCAGGCCTGTCCCAGCTCTCCACTGCTTTTTGCACTTGCATTTGAACCTCTAGCTGCTGCCAACACTTCTGTAACTGGAATCAAATTTGGTCCAAATGAACATAAACTCATTATATGCAGATGATCTTTTGTTATATATAACCAAGCCATACAGCTCAATCCCCCCTCTTTTAGAACGCCTTAAAGCACACGGTGCAGCTTCAGGATATAAATTAAATTACACTAAAAGTGAGATTCTACCCTTAAACGTGCAGGATGATAATATTAGAACTCTCACTAACCCATTAAAATGGTGCAACAACGGCTGTAAATATCTGGGTATCCAAGTGGGTAAATCGGAGGATTACATATTTAAACAAAATTATACAAAGTTAATGGAAAAAACTAAACTTAACTTCCAAAGATGGATCTACCTTTATCGCTCATAGGCAGAATCAATACCATTAAAATGAATACTTTGCCTAAATATATATATATCTGTTTCAATGCCTTCCAATAACTATTCCCAAAAAGTTTTTCAGGGAGCTTAACAAAATTATGAATTCCTT
>NW_015120301.1:0-1646 GCF_001443285.1 Poecilia latipinna
CCATTCAAATGTTAAATAAAGTGATTTGCATCAGCAGCTCCATGCTCCAGCGCTCTGGGAGAGTTTATAGTCCTGACAGTTGAACACTGGATGACTGACAGCTGTCCTTCATCACAGCAGAAGACACAGAAATCCTCCTCATCATCAGAAACATGACTTTGATCTGCGTCCTCATCTGGACTCTCCTCTGCTGCTGCTTCACAGGTAAAGTCCAGAGAATCCAACTCCTCTCCTCTATGAACATCTGTCCCTCTGAAATGAAGCCGACTAAACCATGAAGCTGCTGCATGTTTTTGTCTCTGTGTCCACAGAGGTCAGAGGTCAGGTCACAGTAACTCAACACCCTACAGCGGTGATAGCTGATATTGAAAGACCTGTCAGCATCAATTGTAGAACCAGTGAAGATGTTTATGTTTATAGCAGTAAGCACTGTTTGGCCTGGTATCAACAGAAAGATGGACAAACTCCTAAGCTCCTCATTGATCGTACCAGCACTCGAGCATCAGGGACTCCAAGTCGTTTTTCAGGCAGTGGATCAAACTCTGACTTCACTCTGACCATCAGTGGAGTTCAGGCTGAAGATGCTGCAGTTTATTACTGTCAGAGTTATCATTACATCAACAGTCAGAATCTGTTCACACAGTGAAAAATCATCGTACAAAAACCTCCCTCAGTCTGAACAGAAACTGAACTTTGCTCTGCAGCTGGAATCTGCAGCAAACACTGATAACGTTCACTGAACACACATTTTACACTCTCACCATTTAGTTGCATCAAACCTTATTAAAACTCAAATCTGAAAACAACATAAGATATATTCTTATTGTTCAAGAAAGTTGATGAAGGTCAAACATTTTTCAAGGTTGAAATACATTTTCCAGTCCATCCATAAAGGAACAATCCATCAAATAAAATAAAACAATCAGCATAGACAGTAAAATGTATTCAAACCCTCAGTTCAACCTATTTAAATCTAATAAACATTTGAATGAAAAAAAAAAAAAAAATAAAGAAAATAATCTGTCACAAATCAATAGATATTTCTATCTTACACCTCTAGTCTGGGAGTTTTTTCAATGTTGTTGAATGAAAGAACATTTAATATCCTTATGAGGACATCAGCAGAATCGTTACTCTAACGCAGCAGAAAAGTTTTTTATTTTATAAACCTTGAAGAAACTCTGAAAAATTACAACAAAATTTCAATGTTCTTATTTAAAAAAAATAGAGTTGAAGTTAAATAAAATGACTGCTAATAACATTAAAACATATTTTAGTGTTTTTCAAATACCTAACAAGATTTATTTATTTTACCACAGATCCTGAAGGACCATTAGATCATAAATAAATAAATTTACAGGAGATTTATTTATGTATTAACCCTGGTAAAAATAAATGACTAAGTTTGACAGTGCTAAAGGAAAATAATTAATATTCTAATAATTATTAATGCTTGCTCCTTGATTTACCAATAGAATATTATTATACTACTGCCAGATGACTAGAAACTAATAAAAATGATTTTAAAAGAACTTAAACCAAGAATACATGTAATCTATTCTCCCCTCGAAATGTATTTTATTTTATACAATATATTTTTTATACAGATTGTCCCTTTTCAGATCTAAGATCTCATATAAAATATA
>NW_015120302.1:0-1645 GCF_001443285.1 Poecilia latipinna
GACTATTTCATTTTTATCCAACCAAACTTTAAATTTTTCCAAATCTGTTTCTGCTCAACCTGTAAAAGAAAATAAATGCTCATTATTTCAGAAAGATGTATCAACTCCATATGTGATATTTTATTTGAACATCTTTATTCATAACTTTAACTGGAAAAGGATTTGGACTTTACCAAATAAATGTTAACTAATAAAGTAAAAGTGTCTTTTATTGAGGAAAGTAAATATTCTTAGTTTTTAATATAGTTAAATCTTATGACATGAAAATAGTGGGTTGAGCAAGATTCTTTTGGATAACATCTTAGAGGGCTTTAATTTAGCCCTGTAGTAAAGAATTTCTCTTATCAGGAGGAACCACATCATAAATTAACCTTGGCACAGATGAGCAGCAGTGAGGAGACATCTCATCTCCCTCAGAGAGACACTAAAACTTAAGGACAAACAAACTAACACAGTACTAACAATAATTGCAATTTAATTAGAATACAATTTAGTTAAAATTAACATGACTTGAACTAGTCTAATTTGTAGTTTTATATTAACTACATGGAGTCTCTAACCTAGGCCAAACGTAATATCAGTTAGTTAAATATAATCAAAACTAGCATAACATTAATTAGAAAATGTTTAGAATGAATGTGTTTATATTGAAAATGCTCAGGTATATTCTATAAGTCTTTTATTCTTAAAATCTGCTTTGATCTAAGAGGATGCAGAAGTTCTGAACCACTTTGCGTACCAGGCTTTATGTCGATTTAAAATTACTGCACTGATATGGATTTGTAGGAATTACACGACAGGGAAATAAAATAGGTCTAAGACAGGTTAACTTTTGGTTGAACTCTGGTGGAAGACTAGAGGCTTTGTTCCAACCAGGAATTAGGAGTAACATCACATCTCAAACTGGCAGGAGAAGAGCCTGCTCTAAATGACCCTATAGGTCTCCCTTGTCTAGATTGAGAAGCGCCGTAGCCCTGAAATTAAACAGGTCTCACAAGGTAATAAAATTGCCCAAACTGAGTAATTTGAAACTGGGTCTATCCATACCAGGAGAACAACACGCCTTAATCGCGTAAATTAAAACAAAGGAAACACCTTTTGAATAAAAGTATGGATCCTAGAGGAACGAATCAAATTTGCTTTAGCAACTCTCCAAAGACTCTTTGCCTTTTTATCTTTCTTCTTCTTTTCTATTAGTCTCAGGTAAATGAATGTCTGCTTTAGTGTGTTTGAAGTGTCTGTGTTGTCAATGTGATTTTATACTTTTAAATGTTTGAATAAATTCTGAAAATGCATGACGTGGAGCTCTGAATGTTAACTCTGCGTGGCTTTTATTTCCACGCATGGCATCAATGAATCCGGAAGCACCAGAGAATATAACGAGCCAGAACCTAATGATTTTTATTCTCTTAATACTTTTAAAATTATTCACAGAATTTACCCATCCAAACTTTTTCTACAACGTTTTAACAATAACATGGATATTATTTGCTCTTTTGTGAAGGAAACACAGAAGATGTTTGATTTATTTTGGCTTTTTCTCTGTTCAATTTTGGAAAAGTATTTTCATTGTGAATTTTTCTTCTATTGAACAGCATGTCTCCATTTTTTTCAACATTTATTGTTTTGCTTCATTGACTATCCA
>NW_015120303.1:0-1644 GCF_001443285.1 Poecilia latipinna
CCCTCCTGGAAAAACCCGGGGAGAATAAAAAAATTTAAAAAAAAAAAAAAAAAAAAAAAAAGCAAGTGGAGGGGAAAGTGATTTATTATCTGGAGGTGAATAAAAAGAAACGCGCACACACACAAAAAAGAGCACTGGTCCAACACAGGATTTATAAAGTGTCATATTATTGTTTACAATTGATTTACAACTCTGCATAGCAGATCTACTGGCATGGGTACGTTAGTATGAATGAGCAAAAATACATGCCCCAGTGTACTAAAACAATAAAATAAAATATGGGGTAAGAATCAGGACATTCTGTTCAATTTGCTGGCTGCATGCCGCCTTTTGCCATTACAGTTACAACACAAGCTTTCATGCTTTGCAAAGCTTCTGGGGTACAGTATTATGCAAACAAGAATCTTTTGGGAACACCCAGAAAACGCATGCCTCCAAGCTTTGCAATAGCTGCAGAAGCACAAATTGCATTTTGTTAAATCAGTTAGTTTATTAGCCGCTTTTATACCAATCCATAGAGTCAATGCAACAAGTTTAATCCTCTTGGCGACAACGGTAAGCAGAGTAACAACTACAAGCTTCCAATTGATGAGCCTTGGAGTTGCTATGGGTGTTTGAGTTCAGCAGAAAGATAAAAATCGGTCAAGCTAATCTCTGTCAGCAACTGGTTATTGGTCGCACAAGCTATACAGAAGTTTTAAAATGCTGCAGTGTTCATCACCATAAAGCGTTTCTCTCCTACTGACTGAATTTCCCTTTGGGATCAAAGTATTTTTGATCTGAATGGAATTGAAGTCATTTTTTTTTTTTTAAATAAATTGCCGGAGAAGGGCAGCTTCGTAAAGGTGGAGTTTCCCCCAGCTGTTTGGATTTCAACTACGCATGCTTTATATGTTGCAATAAAATATCCACAATTTTTATTTTTTTATTTCTAGGTTTTAAGAAGTCAACTTTAACACCGATACTAACTTATAACTCTGAGCACGCTTACAGCACAGATTGTCCTGCTAATTTAAGGTCTTGCCGAAGAGCAAAGCAGTCCCATAAAACAAGTGATTTACCAATTCTACCTTCAGCAGTCTGACTTCTACAGCCTCTATGTGGCCTTCCAGGTTTCATCTAGCAGGGAAGAAAAAGCATCCTGTCCACAAAATATTAGAATATTTTATGGTAGTCATCACTGTGGTAATAAAAGCAAAAATAAGGAAATTAAAACCTAAGCACACTCTAGTTGCTTATATATAGTAACTATTACTGTATGGAGAACCTCTTGGGGGGGGAAAAAAATACTAGTAAAAAAAAAAACAAATAACTATTTTTTCATTGAGTTGTGAACTACACGCAGTAATTCCACTGAATCTCATTTTGAAATGCAAACAGTTGTTTTGGGGATCACATGTCAAGGTGAAATTTTCCAATTCAGTCATTGTTATGATTACAATAAACTTCAACTAACTGACAAACTCCGACTGAGTTTATCAGTATTACCAACAATAAGTAATTATTTCTTGCAAAGTTCTTATAAATATTTGATGTCAAATTCATAGTTTTCCAAACTGTTCTCAATTTTTTTTTTTTTTTTTTTTGGGGGGGGGGGGGGGGGGAGGGGGGGTGTAAGGGGACCAGGGGGGGAAAAATTAGGGG
>NW_015120304.1:0-1643 GCF_001443285.1 Poecilia latipinna
TCAGCTTGGTGCTGCTCCTGTGTGCCGTTTCCAACTTCTTCCACTGTCACATGCCTTATGACGAGTGGGACAACATCATCAACATCTTCCTCAAATCTTGCCAACTGTGCAGTCTTTGACAGTGAGAACATCCTCTGCAGGGGAGTTCCATTACATCCTTGCCCGCTTCATAGCAGTCACAGTTTGATGAACCTTCTGTCTTGACAGCATTTGAGTGTTGCAGACCAGAGTGGTGTTCAATGTCAAAATCATACTGACTTAGTTCTTCAAGCCATCGAGCCAGTTGGCCTTCAGGGTGTTTGAAGCGAAAGGGCCAAGCTAGACTTCCATGGTCTGTTCGAAGAAGAAACTTTCTGCCCAGGAGAAAGTGGCAGAACTGTCTTGTGTATTTTACGATTGCCAGCAGCTCTCTTCAGGTTACACAATATCTCTGCTGTGTAGGAGGGAGGTGTTTGCTTGCATATGAAATCACTCTATCCTCCCCCCCACTGGACCTATGACAACACTGCACCAATGCTATAACTGGAAGCATCAGTGTCCAGGATGTAGTCACCTTCAGCTGCTGGATAAGCCAGGACAGGTGTGACAGTCAGTCCTGTTTAAGTTGCAGGAAGGCTTTTTGCTGGGTCTCACCCCACTGGAACTCAGCTTTTTAATTCAGGAGACTGTTAAGAGGGGTAGCAAGTTCTGCAAAGCCAGATACAAACTGGCGGTAATAGTTGCATAGTCCTAGAAAAGCTTGCAGCTGCTGTGTGTTAGTGGGAGGCTGCCATTCCTGTACATCTTTAATCAGCTCTGGGTTTGGACCTCTCCGCTGACCACATGTCCAAGAAAGAGCACTTTGTCTCTTAGTAGTTGACATTTTTTTGTCTTCAGCTTTAGACCGTAGTTATGGAGACGTTCAAAAACATCAGCTAAATGTTGTGGGTTTTGTTCTACACCTCTGCCCAGTACAATAATGTCATCCAAGTAGATAAGGAGAATCTTCCACTGAAACCCTCGCAAAACAAGCTCCATGGCTCTCTGAAAGGTGCCAGGTGTGTTACATAGGCCAAAGGGCATCCTGGTATATTCATAGAGACCATAGCGGGTGATAAATGCTGTTTTGCAGCGGTCATTTGGGTCTACAGAGCTCTGCGAGTACCCATATTGGAGATCCAGGGTAGAGAATATGGTAGCCTCTCCCAACACATCAAGACACTCCTCCATCTTCGGCAGTGGATAAGCATCTTTCAGAGTTTCATTTAGGCGTTGATAGTCCACACACAAGCGTACCCCCATCTTTTTTATGAACGAGTACCACTGGTGAAGCCCACTCAGAAGATGATGGTACCACTACTCCAGCTTCCAACATGTCCTTGAGATGCCTTTCATCTTCACCTTGAAAGCCCAGTGGTGTCCATCTGACTGGCTGCCGCACAGGTCTTGCGTCTCCAGTGTTTATCTTGTAAGTAACAGCAGAGAGCTGGCCAAGGTCTGTATCATTGGCTGCAAAGAGAGACTGGTATTTTAAGAGCAGCTCAATTAGTCTCACCTGCTGATCTTCACTGAGAGTTACTACTTACAATCCAATAATCAGATTAAAGTTACGTATCCAAGTTACTGTGTACAGGGGCGCAGTATAAGGGGGAAAAGTTATGACA
>NW_015120305.1:0-1643 GCF_001443285.1 Poecilia latipinna
TAGGAAGGAAGCTTGGTTCAGGGTGGACTGAACTCTTTAGTTTTCTTTTTAACTGTTCATAGACCTTACTTTCAGTGTTTTCTTGCTTTCTTAATTCTTTGACTTACTAAAACATCTTGGACAATATGAAACTCCCAATTTTGTGGGAACCATCAGGAGGGGAAGTTCCTGTTCCCTCACTGGATAAAATAAGATCCTCTTGAGTTTGTGTTTTAAAGGCAAATACTCCATATGTCAGATCTTGTCGGACAAAAAAAAATGAGAACAAGAACTTTTCCCGCAGAACTTTTGGAAGCTTGAGGGAACAGATATTAACAACTCACGATTTGGGGCGCTAAGAGGCTCCTATCAAAGAGGACTGAGATAAAAGATTCTTCAACCAGTTAGTTGTTAGTTTGTGTATTTATTGAGCTGGGTAAATGTTACTTTATATATATAAAAATGTAAATAAATTGTCAAAGTCTGTATTTCTTTTTATCTTTGGAAAAAACACGACTACACTGCAGCGTTGTACTTAAAAGCAGAGTGTTTCAGATTTTATTATGTGGAATAAGTGTTTGAGGAACTGTGGCTCAGTGAGTTGAGTAGTGATAATCTTGCAGTTGGAAGGTGCTGATTTCTCATTTCAAAGCCTTGCAGACATTACTGTTTGCAATAATTCTCATGTTCTAAAGAGAATTGCTTCAATTATAAAAGCACACCACAAAAACAAAAGTGAAACTAAATTGAAAATCTGCTGTTTGTTGTTCGTCTTTCCTAAGAAGTATGTCTGCTTGGCAGCATCTGCCTGCATTCCCAACATGAGCCTCTTTTTCCAACTAAACGAGACGTCTGTTGTCAAGCTGATATTGGTAAGACTTTAAACATCAACCTGAAATCTGAGACAGTGGAGCTATTTTGCAAGACGTGTTACAACTCTCGCTGTTGACACGGTTAGGACATGGTGATCATTGAAGATTGGATCTTTTCCACATTTTCAAAGTCAGAATAATTATTTTTTAACATATTCTAAATTCATTTTTAATTGAGGAAAACATTGGCTTTTCGAATCCTTTAATGTGAAAAGAGGCAAGCAGAAATTTCAATGAGTTCTGTTTTCAAGGGAAAAAAAACCCATCAGACCTCCCAGACAAATACCTCTTACACAATAACTAATTTTTATGTGATGTAACAGGCAAAAGTAAATACTCAACGCGGAAAAAAATGGAAACTGGGAGGAGATATTTATTGGAAGGCAGGATTTAATCCATTCCAGTAAGACGACATGGCAGGGGGCCAGTTCACACTGACCCCTCATTCACCTTTCTCAGGAAATCACTGTGGTTGGATAAGAATAACTGGGATATGAATCCACAAAAAAAAAAAAAGATATAATCCCCTCTGATATCTGGATTGGAAAACATGCACCTTCCAAATCTTTAATGTCACAGTCATTCTTATTTCAGTTAAAGTGCCAATCCTCTTCCTCTTTCATTTTGCTAAATAGTTTATTTAGCTCCATCTTTTGAATGTCTTTAAATCTTCTTCTGGCACTTGTTACACATAACTAAATTTATGAAAGCGGTACTTGGTTGTGATCTGCTTTGCCTTTCATGTCAACACTTGTCAATATTTATTTTCCTTTATCGCTGGAGTGTCAGGTA
>NW_015120306.1:0-1641 GCF_001443285.1 Poecilia latipinna
GACCTCCAGGGCTTCGTGGTGAGTCCCTTTGGTCTCTCGGCCGACCTCCAGGGCTTATTACGAGTCCTATCGGTCTCCCGGCTGACCACAAGGACTTTGTGGCGAGTCCCTTTGGTCTCTCAGCTGACCTCCAGGGCTTTGTTGTGGGTCCTGTTGGTTTCCTGGCCTGCCTCCAGGGCTTCATAGCGAGTCCTGTCAGTCTCCCCGCCGACCTCCAGGGCTTTGTGTCGAGTCCTGTTGGTCTACGGGCTGGGCTCCAGGGCTTCGTAGCAAGTCCCACTGGTCTCTCGGCCGACCAGCGGGACTTGCTATGAAGCCCTGGAGGTCAGCCAAGAGACCAACGGGATTCGTCACGAAGCCCTAGAGGTCAGACCAGAGACCAAAGGGACTCGTCACAAAGCCCTGGAAGTCAGACCAGAGACCAGCGGAACACGACACGAAGCCCTGGAGGTCAGACCAGAGACCAGCAGGACTTGCTATGAAGCCCTGGAGGCAGGCCGGGAAACCGACAGAACCTGCAACGAAGCACTGGAGGTCTCCAGGCCGACCTCCAGGGCTTTGTGGTGAGTCCCGTTGGTCTCCCGGCTGACCTCCAGGGCTTTGTGCCGAGACCTATGGGTCTCCCGGCTGACCTCCAAGGCTTTGTTGTGGGTCCTGGCAGTTTCCCAGCCTGCCTCCAGGGCTTCATAGCAAGTCCTGTTTCTGGTCTCTGGTTTGACCTCCAGGGCTTTGTGGTGAGTCCCGCTGGTCTCCCGGCTGACCTCTAGGGCTTTGTGTCGAGTCCCTTTGGTCTCTCGGCCGACCTCCAGGGTTTTGTTGCGTGTCCTGTCAGCCTCCGGAGTCTCGTCGTGGGTCCCATCAGCCTCCTGGTTCTTGCGCTGCCGCCGGCAGGTACTTGCTCCACTGCCAGTGTTGCAGGTCCTATCGACCTCCCAGCCAGGCTCAGGAGGTCGGTCAGGCCGGGACACATCCCCAGCATTCCCAAGGTTCCTGTTCTGCCGCCAACATCCACCAAGGTACTTGCTCTGCTTCCAGCGTCCTCCATGGCTGGTGTTCACCAGCATCCTCCTCAGATTCTTTTGGTGTTCCTTAGTTGTTTCCATTTAATTCTGTTTCTGTGGAAAACCACATCTGTTCTTCATTGGTAATTCTAATTATGTTTATTTCTTGTTTCTAGTTATTTTCCTTTGTTCTAGTTTAATTAGGTTCCTTTAGACTCCTTACTCCTTAGTTTTTGCATTTTGGTTGTTTCCCCTTTCTTCCCCCCTTTTCTTTGCCACTTTCTCTATCCCTTCACAGTCTGCTTCCAATCCCTCCACTCATACCTGCTCATCAGCCCAGGTCCTGCACAGTGGTGCACTTGGTAGCCCTGTTGCCTTACAGCAAGAAGGTCCTGGCTTCAATTCCCATCCCCGAGTCTTTCTGCATGGAGTTTACATGTTCTCCCAATGCATGCATAGGTTCTCTCCGGGTACTCTGGCTTCCTCCCAAAGTCCAAAAGCATGACTGTTAGGTTTATTGATTTCTGTAAACTCATCCTTATGTATGGATGTGTGCATGCCAGGGTTGTGGTCAAGACCACCTAACCTGAGACCAAGACAAGACCAAGACCAGACTGTATCGAGACCGAGACAAGACCAA
>NW_015120307.1:0-1640 GCF_001443285.1 Poecilia latipinna
AAGTATATCTTTTCATGGGACAACACTGACAAAATAACACTTGACACAATGAAAAGTAGTCCGTATGCAGCTTATACAAAAGTGTAAATTTATTATTCCCACAAAATAACTCTATATACAGCCAATAATGTCTAAACTACCGGCAATAAATTTTAGTACACCCCTTAGAGAAAGTTACTTAAGTGTCAATATTTTGAATGGCCAGCCAAAATTTCCTTAACTGTCTCGGGCACGGAGTTCATCAGAGCTTCACAGGTTGCCATTGCAATGCTTTCCAATCATCCGTGATGACATCACAGAACTGGCAGCTATTCAATACTTGGCACTCCTCCACTTTCCGCTTGAGGACGTCCCAACGATGTTCTGTTGGGTTTAGGTCTGGAGACATGCTTAGTCAGTCCATCACCTTCACCCTCTTCAGTAAAGCAGTGGTCATCTTAGAGGTGTGTTTGGGGTCATTATCATGCTCTCCATTTCCAGAGGGAGGGGATCATGCTCTGCTTCAGTATTTCACATCATGGTTTTGCTGTTACTTAGTTATTTGAATAGAGTAACTTGTTAACAACTAACCATATTTTATTCTATTCTATTCAGCAGAAATGATATCACTTGATGAGTCAGTAATAATTTCTGGATTTCCTTCAGCATTTCCTGAATGATTGACAGAGCTTAGCTGTATGTTGTCAGAGGAAATAGTGGGATGGTGCAGACTGCTGCAAATAAATCATACATAATTCAGTCACAGCAACATTTTGTGCCAAATGTTGGCATTTATTAAAGAGTTTAGTTGAAGTTGTAACCATGGAGACACTGATGATTGTGTTCAGACCTCTGATCTGACCTGGAAACAACCTGAAGCAACCAAACACCGATTTTCCATCAATCTGGAGCCTCTCTGCAGTCTATCATTTAAACTCCAAAGACCCTAAAACAGCTTTTTCTAAAAACATAACAGTCAATGGAAGCTGCATACAGAGTAATTTTTCTCATCTCTGATTAAAAACCAAAAATTCAAGTCAGCAAACATTTTAATTCAAAATAAACTCATATTTAAGTTCAACATTCTAAACTATAAATGTAAAAACATTCAACAAAAAGTAACTAAGCTTCAATGTCATTTAGTGAAAGTTTCTACATAATCTTCATTACATGATTTAGATTATTTGTGTTTACAAAAATCTGTTTCTGCACAGCTCTCTGGATTTCAGTAAGTTTGAAATCTTACCCTTGACTAGGCCTGGGGTCTCCAACCAAAGTCCTAAAGAGCTTTTGGCCTGCAGGCTTTAGACGTATCCCTGCTCCAACACACCTGATGAATGGCTCATTAGCTGACGTCATTCTGAAGACAAATTCAATCATTTGATTAATCTGTGTTGGAGCAGAGATGCATCTAAACCTTGCAGGACAGTAGATATTGAGGACTAGGGAAGGAGAATCCTGGACTAGGCCATTCCAATAATACTGTTATTCTTTTCTTGTCCTGCTGGTGACCCAGTTTGGACCAAGTTGGACCAGGGTCCTCGAGTCATATGATGAATTATTACAGACCCATTTCACATTAAAAAGGCCCTCTGTGTGGCTTCTAGTGTGAATATACTTAAGTGATGAATTTGGGGGTAAACCTTGCCACAGATGTTGCA
>NW_015120308.1:0-1640 GCF_001443285.1 Poecilia latipinna
ATAAAACAACGGTTTTACAGAGTGAATCTGGAGAAGCGTAAGCATTTGGATGCAGAAGTAGATTACATGCTTCGTAATGGGATTGCAGAACCGAGTATGTCCAGTTGGGCATCTCCATGTATTCTGGTCCCCAAGCCTGATAGCACCCTACGTTTCTGCTCGGATTTTCGCAAGCTTAACGCTGTGACAAAACCAGATTGTTTCCCTTTGCCGAGAATGGATGATTGCGTTGACCAGGTGGGTTCTGCTAACTTTGTTAGTAAGTTTGACCTTCTAAAGGGTTACTGGCAGGTGCCTTTGACACAACGCGCACGTGAAGTGTCAGCATTTGTTACTCCTACAGGCTTGTTTTCTTACACAGTGATGCCGTTTGGCCTGAGAAATGCGCCGGCGACGTTTCAGAGATTAATGAACAGAGTGGTTGGTGATATGACTGGGTGTGCGGTCTACTTGGACGACGTGGTGGTGTACTCGGATACGTGGGAAGAGCACGTGGAGCGCATCCGGGAGCTTTTCACTCGTTTGGCGGGAGCGAGGTTAACAGTCAACCTGGCCAAATGTGAATTTGGAAGGGCGACTGTTACCTATTTAGGTCGTGTGGTTGGCCAGGGTGAGGTCCGCCCTGTTGCAGCGAAGATTCAGGCGGTAGAGCAGTTTCCTGTTCCAGCTACGAAAAGGGAACTAATGCGTTTTCTTGGGCTGGTAGGATACTACAGATGTTTTTGCCGAAACTTTTCATCTGTGGTGGCGCCGCTAACAAACTTGCTGCATAAGGATGTAAAGTTTGAATGGTCTTCCCTTTGTCAGCAGGCTTTTGAGCAGGTGAAAAGACTCCTCTGTGCTGCTCCTGTATTGGCTGCACCACGCTTTAACCGTCCGTTCCAGCTTTACGTGGACGCCAGTCACGTGGGTGCCGGAGCTGTCCTTACACAGACTGATGATCTGGGTATTGGCAGGCCGGTGAGTTATTTTTCAAAGAAGTTCAATAAGCACCAACTGAACTACTCTGTGATTGAGAAAGAGACGTTTGCTTTGATCTTAGCCCTGAAACATTTTGATGTTTATTTAAGTGGTGGCGCTAACATTGTGGTGGTTACAGATCATAATCCATTGACCTTCTTGTCTTCCCTGAAGTGTCCAAATCAGCGATTAATTCGCTGGTAGTTGTTTCTGCAGTCCTACAATTTAGATATTCAGTATATTAAAGGGAAAAACAATGTCGTAGCTGACGCGTTATCTCGCGCTCCAGTTTAGTAGCCTGTTTTGTGCTTGTTTTTCCTCTTTGTTTCCTTTTTCCTATCCTTAAAAGAGCTTCTGAGTGCACCAGTTGCTGGTTTGGAGTGAGGAGGGGAGAACCTGTGCATTACATATCAGCCTGGCTAAATACAACTGGTGGTGAAAGAAACATCTTAATGGTGGCTGGGTTTGTTTACACATGGCGAGTTAGACAGTAGCAGGGTTCCCTTTTGGAACCTGCTTTTTTTTATGGGTGGGGGTGTTACGGCCCTGGGCCTTGTGGGCTGTTTTGCAGGTGTCTTGGTGTCCGTCTTTATGCTCCTCCCCTTTGCAGGTGACTCGGATCTGGTGATTGGGCGTGCAGAGTATTTTAACCTGGCTGTCCCCGACTTCAGTGTCGCTGG
>NW_015120309.1:0-1639 GCF_001443285.1 Poecilia latipinna
TTCATGTAGTTAAAAAAAATAACCGGTCAAAGACGGAAAGTATTCCACTAACGCGACCTCTGGGTCGCATGTAACGAAGCACAGCACATGGCAAAAACAGTGACTTGATGTCACATGAATAGTTTTCAGTTTCTGATTCATAATGTAATACCATAAGTTGTTGTGATTAAATTCCACGACTGTGTGCAGACAGATCCTACAACTTTACATTCCTCACGATGCTGAGACAAAAGTCAGAAACATCTTAACTGGGCTACAGAGGACAAACAGCTGGACTGTTGCTGACTGGTCCAAAGTTTTAATTTCTTTTGGAAATCAAGGTCCCAGAGTTTGGAGGAAGAGTGGAGAAGCAAAGAATCAATGTTGCTTAAAGTGGGATGGTTTGGGTTGCCATGTCTGCTCCTGGTGTCGGTCTATGGGGTTTACTGAAGTCCAGTCAGCTCAACCATCTACCAGATCATTTTAAAGAACTTCATGCTTCCTTCTGACGACAAACTTTACAGAGATGATGATTTAATTTCCCATCAGGCCTTGACATTTGCCTGCTCTGCTAAAAATACCAACCAAAAAAAAAAAGGTTCAACGACCATTGTTTTCCTGCTCTTGACTGGCCAACAAACCTTTAAACTGTAGATGGAAACAAAATCATTTTACAAATGCCGCATACAAGAACAGTTGACCACAGAAAACCTAGGAGATGTTTACCAGAGGAAGCAAATCTCGTTACTCCGCCTGACTCAAATAAACGTCCTCTACGTCAGTGGTCCCCAACCTTTTTTATTACCACCGACCGGTCAAGACTTGGACCGGTCCGCAGCCCGTGGTTTTTCTCGGTAGAGACAAAAACCACTGACTTTTGCCCCAATAACTTATAATAAATGAAATTAAACGATTCCACTTAAATTACCAGCACTTCACCTGCTGGGGTCTGAACGCACAGCTTCACAAATTCCTCCTGGTTCGCATCTGCAGAGATCTGCGCTTGTTCATCGGGCAGTTGGATCTGTCTGATCCAAACCGATCCATTAAACTTTTCTTTTTTTACCCTGTGCATGCGAGGATTTTTTATATTTTACTTTTTCCGTAATTTCACTTCCCCGAAACAGACAGACGTTATGTCTGCCGCGCTTCTGAGCGCCGCTCTCCTTCTGGGTGCGTTAGGGTCACGTCTTCAGCTCCATTACTTAAAGCCACAGCGTGAGTTAAGTTTAATTCTTTCCAGCGGCAGAGCCCCGTCCGCGTTGGTTGTACATCCGCAGCGAACTGCGCGTGTTACGATCTAATTAACTTGTTCACCTTTATTTATTTCCTCAAGATAAACTGCCGGCTCCTCTGTTTAGACTATAAATGGGTTCAACATTGCATTCTCTTTAGTTTTCTCTGTTCTGTATGTAATGGAGACTGAAATTAAACGCGCCATTTCTACCAAGGTTGGTAGAAATGGTGCATTTAATTTAGCTCAAAAGCATCTGGTGTTATGCCCAGGTCTTATTCTTTAAATGTATTTAAAGAATAACTTCAGCGAATAATTGTTTGAGATCCCAGCGTGGAGCAAGTAACTCCAATCAGACCAATCAGATTGCTGTGGCACATCAATATAAAATAAATACAGAGTTGAATGGCTTCAATAATTACCCAT
>NW_015120310.1:0-1639 GCF_001443285.1 Poecilia latipinna
AAAAATGTGGATTGCATCATGTTATTGACTTGTTATTGACTTGACTTGTTTATATGCTTCCCCCTCTTCAAATTACTTTTACCCTGTAATGACTGATTTATCCATATTTTCAGGGGAACCAACATGTACGTATGCTACCTTCTTTCTTTGTTTCTTTATTACTGGGCACCAATGGAGTTCCATAAAGTCTCGTAGTAAAAGTCACATTAAGACACAATCAGAACGCCTCATGCTGAACCGATTCTCCCCACAACCAACCATCCTCCAACGTTTGTTTATCAAGTCAGAGTTTTTAACAAGAAAGAGTACAACCGGTAAAATTGTTGCTTTATAAGTCACAACAAGTGTACATTTTATCTTTAGGTTTTATGTAACACCATACTAATAAGGTACATGATTGTTGGTAAATAATATCACACCGAATTCAAATCCTAATCATAAATCTCTACTGGATTTGCTCCTTTTTTCTTCTGCAGCCCCTGAATTAACAGGAACAACTGATGTTTGTCCGTTCTGTAAGAAAAAAAAAGTTTAGCTTCTTTTACATTGTTGTTTTTAGAACACACAAATGATACACTATTTAATAAATTAAAATAAAAGTTGTTCATTTACATTATATTCATTTAGCCACAAAAGGAAAGTTATTAGTTATTCTCTACAATTCAGAGGGGAAAAGGTTTTAGACATTTTAATGAGATCCAAATTTTTTCAAAGTTTTGACAAACCTTAAAGTCTCTTTGTCTCCTGGAGTCGTTTCAGTGACGTTAGCGTTCGTGGAGGGAAACTTGCTGTCACTGTTCTGCTCAGTCAGAAAGTTACTAATGTCAGAAAAATCTGCTGTCATGTCATGAGCTGGAAAAAAAATCAACAAGCATGTTTGCAAAAATAGAAGTCACATCATATTTTCACTTAAGACTTATAAAATAGTTTCATGATTTTGGTTATGCCTGTAGAATTTAAACTGAGGTAACACTGAACAATAAATCGTTGGGTAAAAAGTGTGAAAAAGAGGAGATATTAAAGACATGCCAACCTAAATGACAACAAATGCAACCGTTGCTGAATATGAATCAAACTCATGTAACACAGATTCACCTCTCTGCAACACTTTGAGTCACCAAGCTTTATGCTTTTCAAACCCTTGTTATTTGGTCAGTTTGATTTCAGAAGAGCCAATGACATTTTTATTACAGAAACATAAAATTTACTCTTTACATTTTTAAGATGAGTAGAAGAAGACTCACTGTGTACACTGATGGCGATGAGTTCAGCCAAAAGTAAAACATTCAGGAATCCCAAAGCCACACAGAGGCAGAGCCTCTCTTTGGAGCTGTTCGAACCTTAACGAAAACCTGAACTTTACCAAAATGTAATTAGATACATACTAGATTTATCTGTAACTTTATTCTTACCTGTGTGTTTAGATGCAGTTTGTCCAACAGGTTCCATGTTGATGTAAATTTCCTCCATCGCTTCAGACTCTGTGCTGCTGCTTTAAACATTGACTATAAAATCCACTGCAGTCGTGGAACTAAGTGAAAAACTGTGGGAAAGAGGTGAGATGTGTCTGGTGTTCAACATAAAAAATAACATATTTTATAGATAACAGTCAAATAAAGAAATTCATGGGTGCGGTTTC
>NW_015120311.1:0-1634 GCF_001443285.1 Poecilia latipinna
GGAATAGACAGAGCAAATGTGATGACACACTGTTTTAACTTGGATTTGGAAAATCTCTCCTGTCCAGAGACGTTGAAACCCCAAAGCTGGGTTTCATCAAATGAAAAAAAAAAAAAGAAAATAAATGTTTTGGTGGATCTTAAATCGATTTCCTCTCTCAGCTAACGCTGCTTCATTCAATCCAGTCAGATATTGGCGTCTAATCGGTGCGTCACAGTTGTAGTTTAAACTGTTTCATAAAATATTTGAATGAACACTCAAATATTTATTTATAATTTTACTCAGAATGACTTTAAACTTTAATTAATTTTGCATAAAATTATTTATGTGCTTCATAAATTATTGACACTCAAATATTGAATTCATTTATTTGCCAGCCAGAGTATAATGTTGGGAATCAAACTTGAAGTTGCTCCCATTTCCTAATTTCCACTGCTGTATGAAAATAAACCTGGTTCTGGCTAAATCACTCTGCTTTCCACACTCAGATTCTACCATGTCATCATTTAGTACAGAAAAATACATTTAGACCAGCAAAGTTTGTGAAAATTGTACTAGACTCTGAAACTCTGTATTTTAAAGGGATATATTTTTCACTTGCTACTGCTAATATATGTTTTGGGTTATTTTTTGTTTGTTTGTTTGTTTTGTTTTGTTTTTTTGCTTTGCTTACAGGTGATTTAAAAGCTTTTGTCATAGGGGAACAAACCACACACAAACGCGGTAATAGGAATGCTAGATCGGCTTCAAAGATGGATTCAGAAAAATTAAAACCGTAGTTGGAAAAAACTGAAATCTAGTGGTATTTTACTGATGCTGCAATTAAAAACTACATAGCTACCATACAGGAAACACAGTCCTAGTTAAAACAACAACATTCTCTCCACTTTTCTCAATCTAAGTGCCCGTGTAGTTTCTCAGCAGCTGTCTAATTAGCGTGTGCATTTGAAAGGGAAATGTTTTAAAGCGGCTGTGATCCACTTCTTAACTTCTCTTGAGTTTTTATTAGTTATAAAGCCACATCTTCACCAAATGTGTTCAGTCTAACACACTGTAAATAGCGCTTCATTTGTATTGCATCCAAGTCCAGGCCATAGCATCATCACTTACACAAGGAGAGAATTGGATTAGTGCTGAGTAGTGCTGCTGCTGCTTTGGACTTTGATGTTTAACGCTTTGAATTGCTAATTCAGAATCCTTGTAATTTATCCCCTTTTGTCCTTCCACTGTTTAAATATAATATTTTATTTGTTCTCGTTTTAATGCAGGCCTTAATGTGGTCTTTAATGAATAAATCATACTCCTACAGTCCACTGGGGGAGAACGAAGAGGATTTTTTTTTTTAATGTGTGCTCCATTCTGCTTGCCTTTTCACAGCTCCCGTGACAGACCAGGCGCCAAAAATCCTGTTTCCCTCAGAGAGCCAAATGAGCATCATAGAGATGGCACTAGGTAAGGAAACATGTTGCATTCCCCCACAGTGATTGCCTGCTTTTTGTTTGTCGCTGGAGCGCGCCTTGTCTGTTCATCACAAAGGAAAGTTCTTCCAAAGTAGTTTCCGTTCTACTTATTTGTGGCTTCGTTTTGAGAGATGTGCAAAGTTTGGGGGGACGACTTGCTTGTGTCAAGTTTCT
>NW_015120312.1:0-1634 GCF_001443285.1 Poecilia latipinna
AGCGTAGCTGTGCAGACTTTTATTCAACAGTGTAACCGAACAGCCTAACGTCTCAGCCCCTCAATAAAAAGAAAACCCAAGGAAACTCCCACAGAAGAAAGAAACAACTCCTCCCAAAGGCACAGAGCATCCATTCATCCATGGAATATGCCCAGCAAATAACCAATCTCACATGAAACCATATTAATTGAAAAGGAAAAATAAATCATCTTACATACTTCCCCCTCTTTAAATGAAATGTCCTCATTTCAAAATGAAGTTTTTACATAAAAAAAAAAAAAAAAAAAAGCACAATCTGTCCAGACTGTCACATCAGAAACTCATATAACCTGGGAGTTGCAAAACCAAGGACACAAACTCACAATAAGACCCCCATAAAGAACAACAGTCAACATGTTTGGGTTTAAATAAACCAGTTTTACAACCTCTAATATGAACAACTGTAGATCATTTTTCTCATAACAGCAGTCGTTGTGGCTTCCGCACAGTACGCCCACACCTGGTAATAACTGCACCCCCAGAAGGTGGCGAGCTGGGGGGTGGTTGTGCAGACTGATGGGAAATGAGTCCTGTTGGGATCCTTGGTGAAGATGGCAACGACCTAGCGGTTCCTGATATCTGGGCTGCAGCTGTTTGGCCAAAAAGCCAGGGCAATGAACCAGACAAAGCAGTATACCTCGGCAGTGTGTCCCTGTTTGGAGGAAATACAGACTGGGAGACATCTATGGGTAATGTGTCTGTGGAGCTACGGTAAGGTTTTAAACGATCATAGTGAATGACTCTGGTCACAGCCTGAGGATATTTAACATCCACCAGCTTGTAAAGAAGCCCCTTTTCATCCACAGATATAACCTTATATGGTCTAGTCCAATTTGGGGAAAGCTTTCATCATTGTGTGGTGGGGTCATCTATCCATACCAGATCACCAAAAGCATAAGGCCTAAACCGTGTGTCTTTGTCGTAATAGTACTCTCGTTTTTGTCTTTGTTCTTTATGATGGAGAACAACAGTCTCAAAAGCAGCGTCCATCCGTGTAGCCAGTTTTGAACCATAGTACATAGGGCAATCAGAAACCTTTGGCGATGAAATATGGACATTAGCAGGTAGTCGGGGTTCTCGTCCATGATATGGTGAGTACCCAGTTCTCGAGTGAGGAGTAGAGTTGAAAGAAAGTACCACAGCAGGGAGGTAGTGGTCCCATTCACCTCCATAGTCCTGAATGAGTCGGGCCAACTGCTCTTTCAAAGTCCGATTAAACCGCTCAACCATACCATTCCCTCTTGGGTGATATGGAGAGGTTCTTTTCTTTGTCATTTGTAGTCTCTGACAAATTGTGTGAATAATTTCAGACTCATATTGTCGTCCCTGATCTGACAACAGTTTCTCAGGAACACCATGTTCAGGGATATACCGTTCACATAGTAACTGTCCTACTGTGGCGGCCTTTTGGTCAGACATAGCATAGGCCTTTACATACTTGGTAAAATGGTCCTGTACCACAAGCACATATCTATTACCAAGAGAGGTAACCGGAAGTTCAGTAATGTCCGTACAGACCAACTGAAATGGTCTGTCAGTCTGAATAGATTGCAAAGGGGCTCTGTGCTTTGGTACAGCTTTTCGGAAAGCTTCAC
>NW_015120313.1:0-1632 GCF_001443285.1 Poecilia latipinna
CTAGTCTGTCCCTGGCCCAACATCCTCCATGTTTTAGTCACCCTGGTTTAGCACACCTGCATCAAATGATGCTCATTAGAGGCCTAAGAGGAACTTTGACCTGCTGAGGAGGTTGTTACTGCCAGCAGGGAGAGAACTAGAACATGCAGGATGCCGGGCCTCCAGGGCCCACTTTGGGCTCCCATGCTCTAAAGGGTCAGATTTACAAATTATGGTACTGCTGACCAGGATACTGGCCCAGTTAAAGTGGATATATTATTCTTTTAAGTCCTTCCTTTTGTCATGTAAATCATTCTTTTATGGTTTATGGTTTGGACTACATTAAACTTATTTTCTCTGCCTAGACAAGTCCAAAGTCTGGCCCGGGGGCCAAATGCGGCCCGTGGTCACAGTTCATCCAGCCCGCAGCCTCTGTCATAAAATCAATAATGTCTGTAATAACCATTGGACAGCAGTAATGTTACCTGCATAGGGCAGAGCTTACACACTAAATGCTACACACTAAATGCTGTTCCTCATTTAAACACTAGAGGGCAGCAGCCTGTGTGACTCTTTACCCTCAATTTTCTAAAATGGCGACGATCAACAAAAAAAGGAAAGTTGACTGCGAGGGCCGACGGTTCAAGGATGGGTGGAAATTAGACTATTTCTTCAGCTGTGTCTGCCTCATTTGTAAAGAGACAGTGTCTGTTTTTAAAGAGTTCAGTGTGAAGCGACATTACCAAACGAGACATGCCGACATATACGACATGGTCCATAGAGCTTTGGAGCGTGACGTCACTGATGTAGACGGACGGGTATCAGCGCCATCTTTGGGGTCCATAAACATAACCAACAAAAACAACAGTCTCGCAGATTTTTTTAATCCAACTTACTTAAAATAATTTAGCTATGGTACAAACTTGCTGCGTTATCGGGTGTTATAATTTCTAATTTTGTTCTTCTTAAATCTAACGGCATTTCTCCCATTTCTGTTTCTAAGGCTGCTGTTGGTGTGGTTTTAAATGCTCCAGTTCATAATCTTAGTGTCTGATGTTGGATAATGTCTAATTTAGCCAGATGTGTTTTAGCTGCTGAACCGTAAACTAGACAACCAAAGTCCATGTTGGATCTTATCATTCCTGTATAAATCTGTTTTAATGATTGTCTATCTGCTCCACAGTCACACACAGCCAAACATCTCAAAATATTTTAGATTTTCTGAATATTTATATTCATTTTAACTTTTCATCAAACCATAGCCCTAAATCGCTGCCTCTGTTCTCAGCCTGTTCCCGTTGCAGTGGATTTCCTCCGGCATTATTTTCCTCCAACAAATTATTCCACTAAACGAACCACGTACAACTCCCTTTATATCCCCCATCTTCCCATTTCTGACGCTGGATCTTCAATATCCTCAAGCTTTGAAATAGCAGGCAGCTACAAACCGCGTGTTAGCTGTAGTGGCTAAGTTTTGGCTACAGTCCGCTGTCGCCTTGATATCAGCTGGAAAATGAAAAAACTAAGCACTGGATGGTACCGACTAATTACTGGAAACAACGGCACACCACAAAACTCAGTCGTTGTACCAGCAGCTCACAGATATTTTAAGTTTTGCGTCTTTTTCATGGTACAGATCTTGCAGCTTTGGCT
>NW_015120314.1:0-1632 GCF_001443285.1 Poecilia latipinna
TTTTGCGGTTCTAGTTATGCGAGAATTAATAATAAATAATAAAAACTTTGGTATTCTGATTTAGTAATGTATTTATACTAGTTGTGCTACCACCACCACGCCACTAGAGGCAGTAGCAGGCCCGAAAAGATGCGAAAAAGGAGCAGATTTAGAAGTACACAGAAAGCAACGGAAATTGTTAAAAACTGTGAGCTGTGCTGAAGTAAATAAAAGAGAGAAGTTCAAATACATGCTGAGAGAGAAACTCCTTTCTAAAGATAAAGCTGCATCACAGATTTAAAAAGAAAATTAAACAGGAGACCGCGGATAATATAGGAAATACCGCCCCCTTCACTTCCGGAGTGCAATGGTCCCATTTCCAAATAAGGTAAGAGACTGACAGTGGTCTGTCCCCGCCCCTTTCTGTTTGCTGCAGCGAGGTCCTTCTCCGTCTGGGAGCCAATCAGGTAGATGCATCTTTTTTATGATATATCATTGTATGATGTTCTGATCTTTCCTTTCAGTTGTATTCTTAAAGTACAACAAATAATTTCCACTTAAAAATCATCAAATACAAAATAAACAAATTAAATATTTTTACCCTCATATTTTCGCAGCTAAGATGACGTTGCTACTATGATTGCGGTATACAGCTAAAGTGTAAAAACTGATGTCCCCACATGTTATATGTTTGCCTATTAAGTTTATTTGCTTTGCAAGAGACCATTTTGTTCATTTTTATCCTGCCTTACTTTCTATTAGATAGTTACTCTAACCAGAAACAATTTACATGGTCTGTGCTCAGCGTGTGTTTTACACAGGAAAATCATGGGTGGTACACAGCCTCCTACCTCCTTTTTCTGTATAAACAGTGATTAGTTTTTGCATAAATAACCTCTAAATGCCAACATGACAGCGGTTTGGAGGTTCATGAAACGATGTTTGCACAGACACCTACGACGTTTTATTGAGAGTGGAGTTGAACTGGTAGAAGTTGCTTTTGTGGCTTTTCAGGGTAAATGTTGATGTCAGACTCCAGGACAAATTAACCTGAGTTTATCCTAAATGAAAATGCCTGGAGTGTTTTGTCTAATGCTACAAGTAAGATCTCACTCACTGCTTTTACATTAAATTAAAAGCTCTTTTATTGAGCACCTATTGGTGTTTAAGCGTGTCTTTTTCCAAACACCTTTTCCCAATGTCATCCCCACTGCTACACTCACAACTAGTGTTGAACTTTACCCTTAGTCCATAATTTGAAAACCCAAAATTCAAATGTTCAACGACTACACTGTAAATATTAGATTATGCCTAAAACATTTTTGATATGAAATAGGGCATTACAGAATTTTTTTTTTTTTTTTTAAGCAAACCAAATGTTTAGATTTGTCAGTGTTGAGATTTCATCGTGTTATGACTTCAAATAATCTGGTTGTATTAGCTCCTGTTCATCAAAATAGGTAATTAGGAAACTTCCATTGAAAGTTAGGGAGTAGGTGTGCAAAATAGGGAGAAGTTGTGAAATGGGATACAACTAAAGATTGATAATTATAGTCCCAAAGGTTGAAGACCATCAAGCTGAACATGATAATGATTTTTTTGGGTTTGTAACAACCTTTATCTGGTGGGGGGGGGGGGGGGCAGTAACGAAAT
>NW_015120315.1:0-1629 GCF_001443285.1 Poecilia latipinna
TTGGTTTCTTTTCAGAAATGTCTGTAATGACTCACATTATGATTATAATAAGAGTAACTAATAAGTAATGGTTGTTATAATATAAGTGAATGCTAAATCAGGGAAACTAAAAGGTTATAAATGTGATTTTGACATTGAACTTGAAATGGTGTAAAATGTGTAACTGTAACTAAAGGTCACTGATGTTGTGTTGGAGGTAGATGGTAGGTGAAAAGTCAGGGGGAAAGAGGAACTGATGGGAGAGCGGAGGTGACTAAGGCCTTATTGCTAAACTTTAACTTTCCTAAGAAAAGGTTAGACACAAGAGGACTGTTGAGCAACTTGGGACATTAGAACAGACATCAGGTTATGTCCAAAGATGGTGATGGATATGAGATTATCGGTCCAAGCAGTCAGCCAATGAAACAGGCACAGCAACAAAGCTAGCCAATGCAAATGCACTAAAAGGGTGGATAAACCCTTTATAAGGTGAGTGCAAAAGAGGAGTCTTTGGTTGGATCCTTCAGGCAGCTTCGAGCCAAGATCGAGATGGACAAAGAACTCTGCAGCTGAAGAAGAGCCGGAGCCACAGAGCCGAAGACTGTTCTGCACATGGGGACCAACCCGTTAGCCCCGCAACATGTGGCTTCAAATTGCATTTCTCTCATCAGCTGGGTTTGGGACCCCAAAGACAAAGACCAAGGCAAAGATGAAGATAAAGACAAAGAACAAAGGCAAAGAGGAAGAACTGGTGTGTTCCTTCCATGAGACCAGCTCATCTACATCTCCAAGGACCAGAAAGATCGTGAGACGAAGAGAAAGGAGCTACAGAGCTGCAAGACAAGAAGGAGAGGACCGCTACGCGCATGAGGAAGTCACCCTGAGGCCCGAGATCTGCCGCTCTGACTCAGTACTCTTCCTGTAGTGGAAGCCTTCTGCTGCTGCATCACCTTTTTCATCATCAGGCCAGTTCTGGGGTTCAAAATGCCAAACTCCGTCCCTCTCTCAAAGTTTCCCTTTTTTAGTTCACAGTGTCAGCAATAGGGAAAGATACGCTAGATTATTGATTTTACTTATTTGATTATTTCGGCTACTGAATTAAGCTGTACTGACCCTTGCAAAACTGCCTTACTAATAAAATAATTAGCATTAAGAAAATCTAAAAGATGTTGTGGACATTCAATTAATGAGTCACCTTACACCTTTGATGGTTGTAAAATAGCTATGAAGTTTGATTCTGGGAGGAGAAAGTGGAAAATGTTTTATAGGTTGCTTTTAGCCAAAACTAAAACACCCTTGGGACTCGCCCGAGTCACTAAAACCAACCTGGTTCAGTAACAAGTGCAAGTTGTAATAAAGAGAGCGACCGTTAACAGGTGTGCTCTGTGAAACTAGCTGATTGTGGGCTGCTCAATCTGGCTAATTCACAGAGTGAAAAAGGGTGGGACATCTGGATGGAGGTCGTCAGAAACCAGGCTAGTCTTTCTCGCACCCAGCTTAAACAGAGTTTACTTCAGTTCTGGGTAGGGTAAATCTCGGCAGATTTAGGAAACTCAATTCACCCGTTAGACGGAGAGCTGGTAGCACATCTCCCTCCTCTGACAAAGGAAAGTAAAGAGAAGGGGGGGGGAGGTGTTGCGCAACAACAAC
>NW_015120316.1:0-1629 GCF_001443285.1 Poecilia latipinna
ATCCTCCCTGTTTTTGCTTGATAATAAAAGACAAGCTGTAACCAAGGGTTTTTAGAACGCTCAGTCAACGGCTCGGAGGAGCAGTTTGCTGAGACTTCTCCTTTTGCAAAAGCTTGGTCATAAAATTCATATACGTTGTCTGTGGTTCTTTTAATGAAGGTTCAAGGAAAATACCTATCAACAATCACAGGCTTTCAGATTTACAAATGTACAAAAGAGGAGAGGATGTCTTCAAAGCAAAACTAAGTGCAGCAGTATCACAATTCACTTCAAGCATGATTGAGATAAAAACAAGTAAATTGCTTTTTGCAATTTTAGTCAAAGTTATGAATAAATTCTGGTCAACTAAAAAGATGCAAGTGTTTCAATCTTGTCAGAGTCTTAGTTTAAGCCTGAGGGAGCAAAGGTCACTTAGGAGCAATCATCTCTGGCTGACTCCCACTGAAACAGTGGCCATACAATGCTGATCCTCCTCACTAAGGAAAACAATGGAAGAGTAGCTGGATAGAGAGGACAGGACAGCTGCCAAAACAAGAATGACAATCCTGAAGGATTGAAGTAAGTATACAAAGAATCTCAAGATTCTCAGATATCATCTTGAGATTTTCTCTAAGAATCTCAAGATTATACAAATGATCTATGCAAATAATAAAAGACAAATAATAATGATTCACCCTGACTGATGTAATGCTTAGCCTCTCATTTCTTAAACCATGTGAAAAAACATATCCTGTGGTCATGGAAAAGATGTTAGTCTGTTTAAGAAGGGCCAAATTATTGGTATTAAGCAGAGAAAACATCTAAGCGATGCAGAAACCATTAAGTTGAGAACTGTCTACAGTATTATTAACAATTGTAGGGAACGTGGGGAAGAAATGTGGTCAGAAAAAAATCCTGAATGATCGGAATCGGTGATTACCAAAACGCTTGGTGACATGAAATCGAGGAAAACAACAGCAAAACTCTGGGATAAGTAATGGCATTTCCACCCAATGTGAAGAGAACCTCAGTGATTGAGACTGAACAGCAGTAACCATAAGAAAACCGCTGATCAGTGATCAGTGGCAAACTGGAAAAAATGCCTTTAATCTGAAAGGGAGAATAGCACTTAAATAAAAGTCCAACAAGGATATTCATTTAGAATTAAAAATAACTCACCTGAATTACCATGATATATATAATGTATGTAATAAAAGTGTCATTAATCAAGGGGGAAAAACTAAATCCAGACTTTAAGTAAGTTTAGGGTTTGGTTCGCAGAGTATGAAGTTATATTTTTTTCTCCAATATTCAATAAAAAAAAAACTAACCTCAGTTAAGTAAAATAAAATTGTAATCAAAACTTTTGGAATTGTAATGATTCCCTTTTTTAAAGCAAAAAATTGAGTTTAAAAAACTTTTTTTTTAATTAAATAACTAATTTTTGTCTCGTGAACTTAAAAAGTTATTTGCCAAACATAAACTTTTATTTGCACACACCAGAAATCTTTTGTTGCGATTTTGGGTCCTGCCCATGAGGTCATGTGAGAATCACAAGCAAAACTTTGAGTCAAACAAAAACTTAGAATATCAAGAAAAGATTTCTGACATGTGCAAATAAGTTTGTTTTGCAAATAATTTTTCACTTCA
>NW_015120317.1:0-1629 GCF_001443285.1 Poecilia latipinna
TTTTAAGACTTTTCCTAGATTGGCCCAGACAATAGAAAAAGTTCAGTGTTGCTTTTATTCTCATTTCCATGTAAGCTGTACAAAAAAAGGTACAAAGATGGTCTTCAGGTCAAAATGACCCGTGAGGCAAATGGAGTTGAAATCAAGGTCACAGAGTTATTTACAAACCACAGAATGTTACAAAGTTTTAGTTGTGTCTCAGATCAATCAGTAGCAGAAGTAAACAAGGCAAACCAGGTGGTGTTCTCGCAGACTTCAGAAGACCACCTGTTATTTCAAGAGGTTATAAAGGTGCTGCATAACAGGACCCTGTATTGTGTCTGTGCTGAAGCCATGAGTGTGCGCTATAACACTGAAGAGGCTTTAGAGGTGATTTTCTCACATCCAGCAAGACAAGTCTGATTCAGAAGAGGAAGTGGAGGATGTATCCGAAGAAGAAGATGGAGAGAAATACAACCCAGAGCATGATGAATCATCTTCAGAAGAAGAAAACCCTGAAGCTGAAAGTGAGACTTTTCTTTCAAAAAATGGCAAAATAACATGGTCCTCAGCGGCATATGACCAACACGGCAGGCATGCAGAACAAAACATTGTAAAGATGACCCCAGGACCCACAAGGTATGCCGTTTCTAATGCCCATGATATTGTTTCTACATTCTACCTGTTTATCACACCAGCAATAGAAAAAAAAATGCTGGATATGACAAATCAGGAGGGTTTTCCCAAATATGGAGACAGTTGGAAAAAGATGGATGAGACTGACCTGCAGGCCTACTTAGGGCTGCTAACCTTAGCAGGTGTATACAGGTCCCGAGGTGAGGATGCAGCTAGCTGTGGCAGAGGGACTGAGGGGTCACAAGGTGACATGTGACAATTTCTTCACCTCATATGAACTCGGACAGCAGCTCCTGAAGAGGAAGATCACCATGGTTGGTACAGTTCGAAAGAACAAGCCTGAGCTCCCACCTGCACTGCTTTTAGGAGGTCTTCTCCTAAAAGTTTGCCTTCACGCCCACCACTACTCTAGTTTCCTACCTCCCAAAGAAAAACAAGAATGTAGTTCTTCTGAGCACAGAGACGGCGACATTAGCGATTGTAAGGACAGGAAGACAATCATCATCCTGGAATACAACCCTAGATAAGGTGATTGGAACATATAGCTGCAGAAGAATGACTGCCCGCTGGCCCCTGGCCATCTTCCACAACATCATTGATGTGTCCTCCTACAATGCCTTTGTGATTTGGAGAGAGATCAACCCGACCTGGATGTCTCATAAGCACAAGAGGAGGGTGTTCCTGGAGCAGCTAGGAACGGCACTTGTAAGTCCACTCATTGAAAGAACGAAGCATGTCCCCCGCACAGAAGCCTCAGCAGCAGTTGTGAAAGCTATTCAGAGTGCAGCAGCTCCTGATCAACCTGAGGATCCATCTACCACAGCCACTTCCCCAGCTAGGACAAGTAAGAGGAAGAGATGTCAGTTCTGCCCTCAAAAGAAGGACTGTAAAATACATACTGTGTGCTGCAGGTGTAAGAAATATATCTGCAAAGGCTGTGCACTTGCATACTGCCCTACATGTGCCAATTAGTTGAATGGGTTATGTTATTTTTCATATTTTTGTATTGTACAT
>NW_015120318.1:0-1628 GCF_001443285.1 Poecilia latipinna
GAGATGTAAATGATCATAAGACTGCATTGTAATACCTACAGACTGCATGTACAGTTTTCCTTAAGGAGATTGGCCTGCTTCATTTTCTATTTTTGTTTTTTGATTTTATGTTCTCTGCAATCCTGTTTTTTTCTTTCTGTATCGCAGTAGCATGGGCTGTCAACAAATTACAGTGAAAGCATAAATGAGCATCTTATCCAGCCTCTTGCCTTATCATTTTGTGGACTGTTGATTCGTACAGGGTAATGTCTTTCCTTTTGTCTGGTGATTGCTATATTCTGGTCCCTGGGTGTGAAGTCTTTTCCTTACTGTCTACATAAAAAAAACCAAGATTTACCTACATTTGTTTGCAGAAACAAAGACAAAAATAGACACTTTAATTCAGAATCTTCACACAATCAATAACTGACTTCCATACAAGCAGAATTTCCTGTCACATTTTCAGTGCTGTAGAAAACAAGTCTGATTTTAATGATCTTATCTTTCTGTCTCTTATCATGTTTTTCTGTTTTGTTTAGTTCCTTTTATCATCAAAACATCATAAACCTAAGCCATTGAGAAAATAAAAGAATAAATGCTTTACTAAAGGATAACATCTGAAGTTTTAGACGTCTAGTAATATCACTCCTTGAGCAACCATGAGGTTTTAAAACTTCAGTGACCTTGTCACCATGAAGTGTAATACATCCAGAAACCCAAAGTCGACTTTCATACAGCATAAAATGGAAAAGACTCAACACTTAACCAGTACTTTTCTATTCTAACTATTCTTTACGTGTTTTTATACATTGAAGAAGGCTGGAATAGAGAGGTGTCTTAGCTAAAAACCAAATAGGAAAGATCTACAATTCCCTTAAGCAATTGTTGCTGTTTGTCAGTCAGGGAAAGGTAAGAAGTACACATATTCTTATGATGCATTTAAGAAATCTTGAGACTGGGGATGACCTCAATGATATTTTAGAAATGTAGTTGAAAAGAGGAGTAGAACTTGGTGACATCTCATCTTATGTCTCATGTCCACTCTTCTGTCCCTCCATTCATCCATAATACTATTTAAGATCATTGAATGAGGAAAAACATACTGTACATGGCATAAAATGTCAAATGTCTTTTGACAAAATAATTTTTATTCAAAATTATCAAAGAAATCAATAGCAGTATCAGAAGCTATAGAAATATGTAACAATGGATATCATAGTTAATCTATAAAGGAGAGTAAAACAATAAAACCGAAACATCTCTAAAGTTCCCAAGAGTTGGAAAAGTTTAACTTAAGAAACCTTTGACCAGGAAGAAGCAAGGAAACTAGGCCACTTCCTTGTTTGCCTTGTATATAAACAAGTGAGGAGAACTGATGCAGCAGAGACACCCACAAACAGAAATAGTTCAGGATGAAGATTTTTGTGGCAGCATTAACTTTTTTTTTCCTCTATGTGTGTATGGCTGAAGTCACCAATCAGCCAACAGCAGAGGTCAGTGTCACAGATGATGGCATCATTCAGTCACCTGGTGGCCAAGACTGTGACGCAGCCGAACTTTTTTTTATCTTAAGAGAGCTAGAAGCCAAACTTAGAGACACTCGGAAAGAGATGGAGGTCCTGAAGTCACAGGTTCAAGGTAAGAGCAGC
>NW_015120319.1:0-1628 GCF_001443285.1 Poecilia latipinna
AAGAGGATGATTCGATTGTGGGCGCTTTGAGAACTGCGCTTGCTCGGTTGCAGCTGGATGCTCCACAGAGCCAGCCTGATGCTTCCAGTGCTTTCTTTCGGCGTCCTACTACTAGGTCGTCCTTTATGGTTCCCCCATCTGCCGACTATGTGAAGGAGGTTCATGCTTGTTGGGCAGATACTAAGGCCTTTTCATGACCGACCTCTGATGGCAGGGCTCTGGCGGCCATGCAGGATGCGCCCAAGTTTGGTTTGGGTCACATGCCTTCTGTCGAACCTGCCATAGCATCCCAAATTGTGGCTCCAGATGAGGTTCTGAGAGCTAATGCTAGGTGTCCTCGTCCTCAATGTCGTGTGACTGATGATCTGCTCTGTAGAGCTTATGACTCGGGGGCTCTATTGGGGCGACTCGGTAATTCATTGTCGCATTTATTCCTGGGTCTCTCGGCCTCTCTGGAGGGCTTGGCGATTGATGCACCTACTCAAGGGCTGATGGACGCATCTCTTCATGCGTTTGCTCTTTTGTCCAGGGAAATTGGCCGTGTCCTGTCTACCCTTGTCCAGGCACGACGCCAGGTCTGGCTGGCACAGTCTCCGCTTACGGAAGCTTGTAGAAAGACCCTGATGAGTCTTCCAGTGGTCCCTGGGGAATTGTTTGGCTCAGCTGCGCTTGCAGCCTTGGAGCGGTCGGCCCAGGCTTCTCATACCAGGCAGCAGCTAGCCGGCCTTCATCGCAGGCGACTGCAGCGCCCTGCTCGGAGTGGCTCTGTGTCTTTTTCACGTACTTATCCAGCCCCGTCTACACCCTCCGTGGGGCAGCCACGGCCTGCTGCGGGGCCTCCTCTTGGCCAGTGGGATGCTTCCAGGGGTCGGGCTCGCATCGCTTCTCAACCCCGGCAGTCCACTCGGCAACCCTCCCGCCCTCTTAGCGGCAGGTGGGCTCGGAAATGATACCGAGCTGGCGGTGGGACATTTTACCCCAGACCAGCTCAGTTGCTGGACCGCTCTTGTTCCCGATCCATGGGTGGTGTCTACACTGACTAGGGGTTACACGCTACAGTTCCGCCGCCGTCCTCCTGTTCCTGGTCGAGTCAGGATGACGGTGATCCACGACCAGGCAAGGGCTCTGGCTCTGAGCCTCGAGATAGATGCCTTGCTGGCCAAGGGCGCTATATCGCCTGTTGACCCCCTGCAGGATCCAGGGGGCTTTTACTCAATGTATTTTTTAGTCCCAAAAAAGACCGGCGGACTCCATCCCATTTTGGACCTCAGGGGTCTCAATGTGTTTTTGAAGGCTATCCCATTCCACATGTTGAGCGTAAGGGAAGTGCTTCAGACAATCTCCCCGGGCGACTGGTTCACCTTGGTCGACTTGAAGGACTCCTACTTTCATGTTCCGATTGCACCACACCATTGGCAGTTTCTCCGCTTCGCATTTCGGGGCAGGCATTTTCAGTTCAGAGTTCTTCCATTCGGCCTCTCTCTGTCCCCGCGTGTATTCACTCGATGCGTGGCTGCAGCCCTGTCTCCTCTGCAGGCCAAGGGGTTGAAGGTCCTGCCTTACTTGGACGATTGGCTAATCTGTGCGCCCACAGAAGCTCAGGCAGCAGCGGACACACGCACATTACT
>NW_015120320.1:0-1628 GCF_001443285.1 Poecilia latipinna
AGTTTCCCAACCTATGGCTCGTGGGCCCTAAGAGGATCACTGGTCCTTCTGTTAAGGACTGAGTTAACGGGTACAAAATGAATGATTTTATCTAACATTGTACCTAAAAACCTTTAAAATGTTCTTTTCTGGGTAGATTATTCCTATATGCAAACAGGATTAGTGAGCACATTCTTTATCACAGCGGTGTGTGTATAACTTATCTCGCATTTCTCCACTGTCTCACTTCTCGCCTCCCCCTCCTGCTGTTGGCGTCGCTGCAGCTGGTCCCCCCCCCGCCTCTCCTCCAGCTCCCTGTCAGTCCAACTGGCTCTGGTGTTGGATAAGTTGTCCAGACCGTCCCTTAGTGAATGGCCGGGTTGTCCACCAATGAATTTAGTTCCAGTCCAAACGTCCAGCAGGACTCCATACAGTAGTTTGCTGCATGGCAGTTCCCAGATGTCCAGGAATCAAGATCAGCGGACATCTTAGTGCCTTCAGGTGGCAGAAATCATCGTGTCCTTTTTCGCTTCTTTATCAACTGTCATTAGCTGGTGATGAAAAAGGGACGTCATCTGATCGGCAGGACAGGCTTGAGTTGAGGTCGGAGGTCAGACTCACCGCAGCGAGGCTCAGACAGAGGAAAAGGAAAAAAACAAATAAGAGTCCATTAGGGTTTTTTTCGGCTTTCTGTGTCCTTTTTCTTTTTTCTCTTTACAAACATTTTCCATATAACTTTTCTCTTGTGATCGTATAGTGTTTAGCCACTTATTANCCAACANTTTANGAAATCATAAATCCTCTNTATTCAAACACATATAAACATGAAACATGTTAAAAGCTGTAGTTTCTTTTAACCTGTACAATATTAACCTTTAAAATTTAGAATGTAAGTTTATGTTAACTTCATCTGAGTCACATTTCACCAGAGAACAATGGATTTCTCTAAATTTGTCGATCTTAGTACTGCGAACTGTGAGGTCAGCGGGCAGCCCTCCTCTCAAAAAGGCCTAAGAGAGACATGAGGCTGGATAATGTCCAGGTCGGTACCTTACTCTGACCTCTGACCCCTCCAGTTATACAGCCAAATGATCATTTCACCAAGTCGGTGTTATAATCTGATTACGACACAATATATTAAACATTGTTCTTTGGGGAGAATTTTATTATTTAATTTTATTTTTCAGCTTCTCCTCCTTCAGGAAAGTCATAATTCCACCTTTAGCATACAAAGAAGTTGTTCCCATGTTTTATTTCAGTGAGACGTCTCTCAACTGGTTTTTCTTTGAAAGTGTAGGAATGCTAAAAAACAAACAAACAAAACAAAACAAACACCAGTATTTCCTAAAAATAATTATTTCTGACTTGTGAGGCTTAAACCTAATTTTTAGTATCAGTAAATATTATTTTGCATGCACTGGTTTCATACCGAAATTCAATTTCTTTTATTTATTTATTTTTTACTTAACGTGTAACAAGCTGAACTTATGTCCACCATTTCATCAATTTTGTCTGGTGGTTTGACTTTTTGGGGTGTGGTAGAGTCTGATCATGCTGAGGATTTCTCCTGTTTGTGGTCTCCTCCCTCCACCATTCCTCTTGTTGCACCGTGCAGCAAGGGCAGTTTCTTGCCCAGTGGCCAGTATTGC
>NW_015120321.1:0-1627 GCF_001443285.1 Poecilia latipinna
TTGTTTTTGATTGAGTCTCTTTTTTTTTGGTTGAAACTTTTTCTAAGTTTTTGGTTGAACTCGTTTTCTTGCTTATACAACTTTATTTGCTTTGGCGAAGCTTACATGAACATTCTGGGCGGGGCTTAAGGACGAGCGATGTAAGACGTGTTCCGATTGGTTAGCGCTGACTAAAGCGGATGACTCCCTGAGATCTCAGAACTCTGTCCCGAACTGCAGGGCTTCGGTGACGGGACACAGAATGTGAATGGTAAGTAATCTTCACAAAATTACACCGTTTAGCAGCTTCTAAAGTGTCCACCCTGTTTCAAAGAAGAAATCTTACTCAACTTATGACGACAGTCACATATTTTGTCTGTCGTGATCTCCGGTAGCATATTGTGCTAGCTAATGTTAGCACTAGGTAAAGTTCATAAACTAGGCTTGTGTAATATTCGTTAACCAGCGAACCTCTGTCGAGTGGCTTTAAGAGTGGAAAATACCAAATATATCTGGAGGAAATATGTGTTAAAAACTGTTGTGTAATCCTCCGTGTGTGTGTGTATTAACTAGCATTGAAGCTAAAATGGGAAAACAGCGGATCGTTGCACCATTGTTATTAGATGCACATTAATCTGCACCACACGTCAAGTGACTGTGCAGATGATTTATTTACCAAGCATATAATCAGTTCTGTCGATGAGGGGAGGCAACGTAACTCTTAAATATATATTTTCTTCCAGATGTAAAATGTAAAACTAAGCTGGTAGGTCACAGGCCGAAGGATATTCACATAATTTCTGTTTTTTATTATTTGGTGGGTGTGTGTCCTGTACTTAGTTTTATTCCGAATTAGATGTAATATGCCTTTTGCTGCGTTATGATATTAAATTAAATTGGTGTTCTCCTAATTCCCCATTCTAGTATGACCAGCAGAGTGCAGCTGAAGCAGGACAGGCTTGTAGGTCTTACTGATTCCTCCAGCTGCTAGAGACGATCAGAGCATGAGGATGGAGAGACCAGCAAGTGTTGAGTCAGAGAAGGTCAGGTAGGGAAGGAAGTGTTGCTTATAGGGGCCGGGTGTGTTTGGCTAAATATATTTCTCCAAGTCAGTTTATTTATTGGTTTTAAAACTAATGCATGCTTATGTGTTGATAATGATACATTTTAATAAAAATACAAAAATGACCAACAACATCCTGGCAGAAGTAAATAAACAAGTTTATATCAGAGCTTTTTCTTTTTGCATCTGGAACACATTAAAAGCGAATTACCAAATTTGCTTTATTCCCTGTTATGTTAACGTTATTTCTCCCTTTTTCATCCTCACTGCAGCTGGAGCTGGACTGGAGTTCTGTTTGGCTTTAGTGGCTTCCTGGATGGAGACATCGACTGAGCTAAAGCGGCTAACAACGCAACATTTTCCTCTCCCATTATAAACTTTGCTTTTCTTCAACATGGAAAATACTCCTACATCAGTAGCTCTGTTTGTTATTTTGACATCAATGCTTACCTGGTGGTCAATTGATCCTCTTAACCACTGAATGTATCAGAACCACCTGGACTGAGCTGGCTTCGTCAGAGGGAGCCAAGACTTCTCGATAAAATGACTTCCCGTATTTTAAGATGTTCTTCTGGTAAAATTGCA
>NW_015120322.1:0-1626 GCF_001443285.1 Poecilia latipinna
TTATTGAACCAGCTGCCACTGAGCACTCCTCAAAGGATTTCTGACAAAAGAGACAGAAAGCTAAATGATTGGAAGAATTGTCCAAGAGCCAAGGACCACTTACAGAGTGCTTCACGAGCATCTGGATTTACAGCTCCAGTTTATATATATTTTTTTCCCTCAATGCTTTCGACCTCCATGACCTCTCTGCAAACTCACAGTAAACTCACATCTAAAGCCGTTTTCGCTCTGCAAGGAACGGAACAGCACGGAACTGAACGGCACACTTTGGTCCGGTTCCACCCGTACTGCAGCCCTGTTGTGTTTGCATATAACTGAGGGCGCCATCAAAGCTGTACCTGACGTCATTATTTTTTAAACTAAACAATGGTTTCGATGTAGCTGGCCGAAGCCTTTTCCTCAGAGTTGTGGAGGAAAACTTTCTCATTCCTCGTTGACCGATCTAGCTCATTCTGTACTCGTTCATCAGTGAGTAAGCAGAGGAAAAATGACCTCATCATGGGACCAGGTAACAGCAGAATATTGAGAGGAATTCATCGCAAATTAAAAATAATAATAAAAATATTAAAAAGAGCACTCTTTACAAAATACAGTAAGAACAGTTTAGTGAGAGCCAGCTAGAATCGATCAACGGCTAACTGCAAAACAACCAACGGCTGACTCTAAACCAATCAGCCGCTGATTCTAAGCAACCCCGCTTTGTCGGCCTGATTGGAACCACAGCTCTTGTGGTTCCAAGGAGCCGGGTGGCACCGGGTCAGAAGTTCTAATGTAAACACGGTCGGCCCTACTTTGAACCCGTGCCGTTCAGTTCCTTGCAGTGCAACCACAACCACAGGAGTCTGTAAACAATTTTATACTTTATTGTTATGACCTTTCATATTTAAAAGAGTAAATTCTTTGGTCTTAATAAGATGTAGGTCTAGATATAATGAGCAAGTTATATTGAGATGCTGCTCCTGAATTTATTTCCATGTTCTGGCAGATAAAGGCTTCCATACTATTAGGCCTGTCACGATAACAAATTTTTCTGAGCGATTAATTGTCTAAAAAATTATTGCGATAAACGATAATATTGTTTCAATACCTTTTGACACTGATTTAATGGAAATTACTAATAATGCAGCTATTTCCTGCCATAGATAGATACACTTTATTTTCAAAAGAAAACATTACACTGGAACTGATAAGCTAAATTAACAAAACAACCAAAAGCAAAAATAAAATGAACTCTCAGTCTCCATTAACAAAAAACGAACTTGAATAAAAAGTAAACATAAAGCCAAAGTGGAAATAAATACTGCATTCAACCAAATAAGTGCAGATTATGAAGTCTGTATACTATATTGCCCTTCAGTAATCACTAGATTTAAATAGAGAAGACGGGCACATCCGACTACCTAATGCAATAGTTCATACTACACGATTTTTTGCCCCCATTTCCCCCTGAAGATAATCTTAAAACGTTGGCCGATCTAAGATTGTCGCTGGTGATTTCTAAATCATCCTGCAGTGTAATTTAGATCATCGTGGCCTCTCCGATCTAAATCGGGGGTTTTCCCCGACTGGGAGCTTTAACGCTGAATGTGACAGGTAGCCAATCAGAAAGCGTGGATTCTCCTCCTG
>NW_015120323.1:0-1625 GCF_001443285.1 Poecilia latipinna
TCCGTAGAGTCTCCAGCTCCCACCTTGTCCAGGCAGCTGACTTTCTCCGTGGGATAGACGATCTTCCCGCAGCGGGCGCACGGCGGGTTCATCCTCCGGACCTCCTCTGGACTCTCCGGCCGATAAAAGTCCGTTTGTTCCGCAGAGACGGAAAGAGAAAAAGCCGCTCCAGCTGGAGCGGAACCGTTTTTAAAGAAACGGAGCCGCTGAGAGAGAAGAGAGGAAGTGTGGCTGTTTTCTCTGAGCGGAGCTCCGAGGCTGGATGCTGCTCACACTGAGCTCAGGAGTCAAGCTGGAGACAACCAGCCGGAAGGAAGCCGGGCCCGGCCCTTTCAAAATAAGAGCGGAATTAAACCGGTTGGATAGAAGGAGGGGAAAATAGCTAATTTACCAATTAATAAGTTGAATTAATACGTTTATTGAAAAAAAGTGACACACCAGAACATAAGTGAAAAATATTTTATTGATTTATTTACAATTCAATGTTTTATTCCCAGTTAGATTTTCTTTGAAACTGCTTGAAGAGATCTTACATTTCCTCTTATTAATAAACCAACCTGTTGTCTTCCTCTGATCTGATTCTTTCTCTCTAATCTCACAGCTGAATCACATGAACTTTGTGTTAATATTATAAATGAAGCTACATTTGCAGTAAAACAGTAACATGTCATATTTTTAGTAACTTAACCTGGTTTGTGTTTCACAAAGGCAGGATTATGAAATCCAGGATCAGAGATAAAACCAGGTTTGACAAAGCTCCATCATTTCATCACATTTTATCCGTTTCACAAAGACCAAACCAGCTGATCAGGTGCAGCAATATCTATACAAGTTTAATTCAGGTGAATCTGCATCAATACATTTCTTCATCAGATCAATGAGATCGATCATTCACTGATGGTACAGTAGATAAATTGTGTTCACCATCCCTCACACCAAACAAAAAACATGTTGATGGAGGATGATGAGGAACTGAAGCCGATCAAACTCGATAAAAAAAACTGCTGCTACAATAGCAAACAATAACGGCTCCATTAAATATGTAATTAGCTGAAAACATACATTCTTAAACCAATTTTAAAAATCATAAAACTATATTTTATTTACTCAAATAAACAACTTTAAATTTATAAACAAACAGTGGAAGTTAATATAACGAGTGAATCTGGCAGCAATTCAGTGTTTCTCAACCCTGGTTCTCAAGGCTCACTGCCCTGGATGTTTTAGGTATTTTCTTGCTTTAGTCCAGCTGATTTCAATTGATGACCGATTAACAGGCATTTCTTGAATTGCAATCAGTTTAATCAGGCATATTAAATCAGGGAAACCTCTAAAACATGTAGGACAGTGTGCCTTGAGGACCAGGGTTGGGAAACACTGGATAAATTCACGTTACTCTTTTCTAATTCACCACTTAATAATTATCCAGAACAAAGATGAACAACAGATTATATATAAGAACATTTACAGTTTCTGGGAAGTATGTGGTTAAAATGTTGACAACAATTTGCAAATAATTTTACTAATAACTTAGAAAATCCTTCATTAGTTTCACCTACAGTTAACTTCCTGTTTGAGTTGTGATGCTTTTGTTTTGAAGGGACAATTTCTTATTTAACTGTCAG
>NW_015120324.1:0-1625 GCF_001443285.1 Poecilia latipinna
CGGGGTAAGACGTAGCATTCACATGTCTCATTCGCATTATTACGAACCGCATTTCAATTAGCCTATTCTCTCCCGAACTCGTAGGCCACTCAGGCTGCGCCCATTATGCTCGAGGGCTTTTAACTGCATGATGAAGAATCGATTTGTCGTGTTTGGGGAGGCACTTTTAAACGCCATACGAGCTCTAGGATTCTCTCACCGGGTTTTACTCCCGTGCGACAGCTAAAGAGACCTGCTGCTGCTGTCTCAGCTCCGTGTGTGTTCAATTATGGCAGCAACCAGCAATTCGCAGAGCTTCGCACAGTTTCCTCAATTAACCGACTGAGTCGAGCAAAGCGTTGGAGGCAGGCAATGTTGAATAATAATGAAAGTTTATACAATGTAGCACCTTCAGCTCGTCGACTAGTGGCCTGTAGCCCGCTGACATGTTCTAAAGAGTGTAGGACCCTCGTTATTGAACGCTTTAGAAATGTCCTCATACGAGTAGTTTTACTGCAGTGTACCTTCTGCCCCCATAAGCCATGCCCTCATGTTAAACTCGTCTGGAGTCGGGCAGCCTAGAGGGATTTCTCATTCATATAACAGCAGTCGTATGCGCACTCAGCTACTGAGAGCCATGCAGCCCATTGTCTCGGGTGTGTCGGCTACCGCATTTTTTTTCAGCTCCATTATCAGCCAACTTGTCAACCGAAGACTATGCTGTCTTTGACTGTGTCTTAATACAAGTCATATTGCCAATTGTCTCTGCGCACGAGAACATATTAATCATCCAGTAATTAGGAGTTTTGCCTCAGTTGTGAGGCATCACACGCTGTTCAGTTCCTGGCTACAGATCGTGAAGTTGACTTAAATCCCTCCATGACAATCTCGGTACAATCGTTCCAGACCTTATCAATTAAACAAGCCATGAATTCTCGCTTACATCATCCATTTCAGCAGCTCAAGTCCTCAGCATTTTCTAACTCGTTTCACTGCCATAACCCGTTTCCCGAGAGTAATTTCTGCAAGTGATCCCAGATCATCGCTCGCTATAAGTTGTTGTGTTTTAACTATAAGCCAAACCTCCACCATCTGTCTCATGTCTTCTATCGCCATCATTTAATTTAGCATACCTGCTTGTTGCGATCTGGTCATTTTAACACTATTGCCGATAAGCTATCTCGCTGCCTGTGCTGTGTCCAGTCCTGCTATTAGACAAGTCACCCATTCCAAGCTTAATCTCATCCTGCCTGTATATTTCCTCAGTTTTTCATCCCCATTCTGAGTCTCGGCTTTTTCTTCATGCTCATCGTAGTTCCAAGCCCTGCATGCACGCAACCTTGAGGCAAGGGGAAAAAAAAAAAAAAAATCTGTTTTGACTATGTTTACCAGTCTTGAGGTGTTCTCTTGGCCTTACGCTAACATCCAGTGCCAGACGAGCACTGCGCAATTCTCTGGTGGTGGTTGGTCAACCTCATGCAAGTGAATGTTATCTTGTCAATGTTTCGCATATCTTTCCCCTTTGTCCTTTACACCTTTTATTTCAGGTTTCATTCCTTCACAGTAACCCCCCAGCTGGCCTTCATCCTTCAGCCTGGCTCCGTGCCATCACAGTAAACCCCTCAAGCTGACCCGTACCCCCAGGC
>NW_015120325.1:0-1624 GCF_001443285.1 Poecilia latipinna
CATGCACTGTAAAAACAGATCAAGTTTTATTTTCCTCTCTACCCGACCTTAATAAAAGTCTAAACATTTCCTTTTTAGCATTAGGATTACCAAAGTCACTGTGATTTACTAATTACCCTGGAAGAATAAGAAACTGAGTGAATAGATTAAAAACAACCTTTAAAATCTGGATATAACTTGTTCCACAATCTATTTTTTGGGTTTTATTTTAGGCCACTCTTTGGTGGTTTTAACATAAGACCCAACATATTGAGTCAAACTCTGAACCCAACCCTGTTCTGTTAAATCAAGCCAGAGGTGGATCAGTGCATATTTGGCCCATTGCTGGGTTACGTGAAGAACCCAAATTAGGTTCTTTTATCCCAGAAGATTCACTAAGATACAAAGTAATGTGAGTCAACCTAGAGTTTACAAAAAAAAAGAATATAAATTAAATTAGATATTGAGTCCAATTAAAAGTTGATATTTATGGCTGTGAACATCTTCGATTCAAACTGAAGTAAAACAAGCTGGATACTAAATTAAATACTGAAGCAATCATTTCTTTTAATAGTAACTAAATCAAGACACTAGTTTTGCTTCTTGAGTTAATCACGTCTTTAACTTGAGAATATTAACTTGGAAAAATAGTTTAAATATTCTATTTTTGTTGTTTAAATCTGATCAAAACTTTGTTTCATGACAATTGTGTGACTAACCTGTAATATAGAAGCAGTAACGTTTACACATTATATAATGTAATTGTACCCAATAGTTGTAGGATTTATATTTACTTATTGGATCTATTCAGCTGAAAAATATTGACATTTAAAATGTTGATATTTTTATTTCTGAGTTACTGTAATAGCAAATAGAAATAAATAGCTCACAATGCTGCAACACTGTAAGAATTAAGAGTTTAATGTGAATGAAATCAAAGTTAAAAGGGAAACATTACAAAGAATAACGGCTCCAATGGTGGCATTATGAATAAAATTTGAAAAACACAAAAATACACAGAACTACTAGGAGAATATGCATAACATACCATGCAGGAAAAACAAGATACAAAGATTTATTTCAATATACCAAATTCATTTCTTCATAACCAAAGTTTTACTTTTCTTTGAATAAAAGTTACATTTAGATAAAAATAAGTAAAACAAAAAGCTCTACTGGAGCAAACTCAGTTTGTGGCTTCACTGTCCATCAATAATTTGAGTCACATTCATTGAATCAGAATCTTAGTTTCACATATTTTGATCTCAGATGTTTTGGCATCACCTGCTGGTCCTATACTAAAGTACGGGAAGAGTTTCTCAGTGAAAGTGTCTCTGTAGGTGCAGATGAGAGTCATGTCTTCAGAGTCGTAGAAGGACAGGTCTCCACTTTCATAGTCCAGCTGGACTCTGATCCTCTGGAGACTCTTCTTCACTGTGACAGTCTCACCAACTCCATTAGTGTATTTTCCATCACGGTAGAGTAAACACCAGATTCCATAATCTGGTGAAACATATATCTCTCCCTTCCTGTCCACAGACTCTTTAGCCAAACCAACAGTCCAGTGAGGATGATCTCCCACCTCAACCTCCCAGATGTGTTTCCCTGACTTGAAACCCTCAGAACCAAAAACGTTGCAGTACCT
>NW_015120326.1:0-1623 GCF_001443285.1 Poecilia latipinna
TGTTCGTTATTCTGCAATAGCCAGCCACGCCCTAACCTCACCACCGACTGACTACTGACCAGCTCTCTGTCTAACAGGTCCGGATAATCCCTGAAACCTGGGTCTTACCCTAATATAGGTATGCAGGAGATTCTCTGTTTAAACTGGTGGCGGAGAAAACTCGTCTAGCTCTAACTACCTTCAGATCCAGAAGTTACGGCCCTTTTCAGTTGAGAAACAATCGACAGAGTAGCCCTCGCTGCCGCATAGCTTCAACAACCACTCCTGTTAACGGTAGCTTTTCTCCTGAAAATAACGTGCACTTGTTATCGGCTAGATTGGATTTAGTGACTTAGATATAAGTCCCAGGGCCATTATTTACAGCTCGCCAAAGGAAAGTACGAAGCCACCAATTTCTAGAATCATGCATTTAGATTTTACTTATACCAGAAGAACCCTCATCAAACAGTGACTCAATTGAATTCAATGTCCACAACCTCTATTCTTATTTTTATTATATTTTATTAAGCAAGCTTTAGCAGGGGTAAATGACAATCAGATTTTGTAAAAGAAATAATAAAGTCGTAACAAGTATCAATCTCAAATCATAAAATTAACCATACCCTATCTTCGTTCTAATCCCTAACCTGTGTCACTGATCATACTGAGCGAGGCTTTAGGGGCAGGGGAACTCACCCCCGTTGTTATTCGATCTTGGCAGCCGAAACCTTTAGACGTCCTTGGTCAGAGTCTCTGTCCTGGCGGGGCAAAGTTCTCTTTCGGAAAAGCAGCAAAGCCAATCTGTCCAATCTCTTTTAAACGAACAGAATCTTCATCACTTAATGACCTTTGTCCTTTCCCCAAGTCTGCTGCAGTTGAACGGTGATCGTAGGGTGGAGGCAGAGGAGACGGTCGAATTCCGGGGCCAGGGCTGGGGCTGACGGATCTTGTCCTTCTTTGCGGCGAGAAGTCTCAACTTTTCCCTTGGTCCCAGGGTGTGGTCCTCTGCTTATCTTTCGCCTGCGTCCTCTTGTTGACTCTCCTTCAGCGCCGCGGACTAAGAACGGTTTCCTCCCCAGCTCGATGGCTTTTAAACTCTCTTGACCCACAGTTGTGTGTGGGAGAGGTCTCATGACTCATACTTTCCGAGTATCTCATCGGAAAGTATCTACCCAAACCTTGTTCCACCCTAAATTGGTAATACACAAACTTCCCNCNTTNGCGTCTCTCTCTTCTGTTGGCCATCTGGTAGTTATTACCTTTTTTGGCAATTTGTTCTGAGGCCCCCGCCCAGCCAGCTCAGCTTTTCCTGTATTCAACTCTACAGTCTTCTTATAATGTACCATGTATTACACTTAACTCAAAACACAATCAATTTGTTTTACCATTATCTGAAATCGTGTATAACGACTAAGTTATTACTTTTACCACAGATCATGAATACAGATTATATATTTCAGTCATACATTACGGACATTTACAATACATCAACCATTTAAACTATTACACAGTCATGTATTTTGTATTTCATTTCTTTAATCATTCTTAAATCAATACAAGATTACTGTTATTCCCCAGGCTTTTACCCTGCTTTCTGCGTGTACCTAGAGAGATCTCACAAGTCCATGCCAGTTTTCTTGACAG
>NW_015120327.1:0-1621 GCF_001443285.1 Poecilia latipinna
TAGTTCATGTTATTAAACGAGGCACACTATCCTCCATAGTCATACTTCATATTCAATATTTTAAATATTAAAAGTTTTCTTCAATAGCTTCCAAATCGTGTCCCCCATTAACTCAAAATCTGTGAAATCGTTCTACTAGACTGTATAAATGAGGCACACTCATCTTTATTTCATTTGCACACTTATATATATATTAGCTATTTCTTTAGTATTTTTCTTCAATAGCTTCTAGTTCTTATGACCCATTAACTCAAAATCTGTGAAATTATTCTACTATAGATGAGGCATATTTGTTTTCCATTTTGACCCTTTTTATTTTTAAACCAATTTCTATTTTTTAAAAATATATATTTTTAAAGTTCATAAAATATATTACCTCAGATGATAAGAACATTTGTAACCTGTAATGTTCAATTACATAAAATTCTAGGACTGGATCTATTTCATTACATGCTTACTTACCTGAAATATGTTAAATACAACAAATATTTATTAAAGTGTGATCTGTTTCATAAAATTTACTTGTCACCTTTATTGTTTAATTACACATTAAATGTTTTAAGATGGGCTTTTTCATCTGGTTAGTGTCATGATGTGGCGGTGGACACAAACACAGCAGGCAGTGGATGTACTTTATGAAGATGTTATTTTTAATGAACTAAACAAACTAAGTCCAAAATCCCGGTAAAACAAGGAAATCCGAAACACAATAAAACAGGAGACAACGGATAACAAAGGCAACGTGAAGATCTAAACCAGTGTTTCTCAACCCTGGTCCTCACCGCCCCTGTCCTGCATGTTTTAGTTGCTTCCCTTCTGCCACACACCTGAATTGTATCTCTAGGTGATTAACAGGCTTCTGCAGTACTTGATGGTCATGCAATCATTTGCATCAGCTGTTCTGGAATAGAGCCACATCTAAAACATGCAGAGCAGGGGGCTGAGGACCAGAGTTGAGAAACACTGATCTAAAAATAAAGAAAAAAAGCATTTTTAGTATTACTAATAATACTACCTTTAATAATATCACATTTTTACTTTAAATGTGATTAATTTCTTCACCTGTTTACATGCAACTTGAAGTGCTTGAATCAAATGTTTTATGAATGTTTACCACAAGAAATTATTGAATGAGAGAAAACGGCCACTTCCAACATATTTCTGCAGCCTTGCTGAGCTCCTCTCCTGGCGTTTCCTCATCAGCCTCTCCAACTTGCTCCTCATCTACAGCCTCTGGAACTCTGTTTTCATTATTTACCTCTTCTGGGGTAAATAATGAAAACAGTCTCTGTAACTTGTTGATCCACCATGGTCTTGCTGTATCGCTTGGTACAAAGAAATAACATAATAATAATATATAATATAATAATAATTGATGCGGATGTCTGTCCGACGTTGTGGTGTTTACCTCGCAGTGACCCATATTCAGCACTGGAACCCAGTCAGGATTGAGCTCATCCATTTCATACATCGGTTTGCCTTCAAGAGGACATATCAGGACACACATCAGTATTAATGCTGTAAATTTGATAACACTAGTAAAATAGTTTACTTCACAATAATGTAATAACCTCGATGTCCACTGACAAAACTCGGAGTATGCTACCTAAACAATATTAGC
>NW_015120328.1:0-1620 GCF_001443285.1 Poecilia latipinna
TTTTTTTTTTTTTTTTTTTTAATAAAACAACAGTCTCCTTTATCTGTAAAGGAGACTGTACAAATTTAATGAAAAAAAAATCACAGTAAGCTATTTTTTCCATTTTTAATTTAATGAACTTTGTGGCCTGCCAGCAATTTAAATGTGTCAGTTTTGGATCCCAGAACAAAAAGTTTGGATACCACCAGTCTAGAAGAACCTCTGTTACATTACTGGGTTTGGTTCCAGAAACATCCATATGTGACTCCATAATTTCAGTGTTAATAAAAAGAGACTTTTTAAAATGTTTTTTTTCTCCTTCTGTTATGTTTCTGCGTACTGAACCCCAGTTCGGGTTTATCAGAGGATCAGATCAGAACGTAACCCTTAGCTCAACTCTGCCAGGCTGAAGCTATATCCAGTAACACATCATCTGTTTATGAGTGTGTTAAGGAATCCTTTTGTATTGTGTTGCCTGTGGGTGGGTGTGTTTGCTTTTCTTTTTAATTCGTCTTCCTTGTTCCTGAATAGAGTGTGTTCTCCTGTGATATGACTAGTGAAACACCTCTGTAAAAACATCCGTGTGTGACCAGAAGCTCAAGAGCTTCTTTAGATCCTCCAGAAGGCATGGAGCAGGTGTAGAGGGCTTGCTGTAATTTGGGCAGCAATATCTGTGTTGTAACAATATTCCATGGTAATAATTCTGATGCCATTCAAAAGTGAGTTTGTTTCCAATGTGAGGAAAATACTGAAGAGGATGTGGGTTAAAACATGAAGAACCCACCAGATCCTTGTTTGAAAGAACAAGACGTACTGGCAATATAACTGTGTATGTAACAAACAGGGGCCTCAGTAGTTTGGAACAGAATCGATCATAATGGCAAGAGATTGTTAGGCCAGCTCCCCCTGCAGGCTGACCAAAGCTACTGCAGACTGACAGGGATTCTGGGGTGAAACGGGGCAGAACGTAGGATTTTGGTGTGACCTGAACTCAACCAGCCTGAGGAAACCTGGACTAAGCCGGGCTCTGTTCCCGCTTTAATCATAAAATCCTCCTGACTCATGGATAGATAGGACAGTCTGGCGTAGTTTCTAAATGTTCTCTGTTCTCTTGATGTGTTCAGGCGTGAGTCAGAGAGGAGGAACCATTCGTTGGCCCGCCACGCAGACATCCTGGCTGCTGTGGAAACGCGCCTCTCTCTGCTCAACATGACCTTCATGAAGTATGTCGACTCCAACCTGTGCTGCTTCATCCCCGGAAAGGTGATACACATGCACACTCTCGCACACACACAGGCCTCCTAAGCTGTTTAGTTGATACTGAGGATGTCCATTTTGACTGTGGGAGTTTTTTAAACGTTATTCTTTTATAACAGACAAAATTTAGCCTGGCTATGTATTTTATAGCAACACTATTATGCAAAATTGACTATTTTGAGCTATGCCTTATGTTTCAGTGTTATTCCCTCATCAAAAATATACCTTGAGTGTTTTTGTGCATGTTTGAGGTATCCTTTCATCTCCTATGGCAACCATTCAGATGTGCAAAACGCCCGGTTGGACCAGACCATTTCAAATTAGATGGTGTGCAAGTGTTTGTTAAATGGGTCAAGTGGTCCTCAGCCTGAAAACGTTTGAGAA
>NW_015120329.1:0-1620 GCF_001443285.1 Poecilia latipinna
CTGAGAGATCGTTCATCTCCACCAGACAGTGCAAAATGTTGATGTGTTTATCAGGGGATGAAAGGTTTCTTCCTTTCTTCAGATTATCTATGATTCTCTGGATGGTTTCTGGACTGTTCTCTGTCTGACCCAGCAGGCCTCCTAAGAGTCTCTGGTTGAACTCGACAGTGAGACCATGAAGGAAGCGGACAAACAGGTCCAGGTGGCCATTTTCACTGCTGAGGGATTTATTCATGACTTTCTTCATGAACTCATCTAGAGATGTTTCATTGTAATTTTCTCCCAGGAATGTCTTGATGACCTCTGACCTCCTGCTGGTGAAGCAGTGGAGCATGTAGACTGCAGCCAGAAACTCCTGGATGCTCAGATGAACAAAGCAGTAGACTGGTTTCTGGAATATTACAAACTCTCTTTTGAAGATCTCTGTACAAACTCCTGAGTACACTGAGGCCTCTGTGACATCCAGACCACACTGCTCCAGGTCTTCTTGGTAGAACATGATGTTTCCTTTCTCCAGATGTTCAAACGCCAGCCTCCCCAGCTTCAGAAGAAGTTTCCAGTCAGTCTCCATCAGCTCCTGTGGACTTGTCTCATGTCCTCCATGGTACTTGTTCTTCTTCCTTTTTGTCTGTACCAGCAGGAAGTGTGAGTACATGTCAGTCATGGTCTTGGGCAGCTCTCCTCTCTGCTCTGAGGTCAACATGTTCTCCAGAACCGTAGCAGTGATCCAGCAGAAGACTGGGATTGCACACATGAGACTTTTTGATTTCTTGATGTGGGAGATGATTCTGCTGGACAGCTCTTCATCACTGAACCTCCTCCTGAAGTACTCCTCCTTCTGGGCGTCGGTGAAGCCCCGTACTTCTGTTACCCTGGAAACACATGAAGGAGGGATCTGATTGGTCGCTGCAGGTCTGGTCGTTATCCAGATGAGAGCAGAGGGAAGCAGGTTCCCCTTGATGAGGTTTGTCAGCAGAACATTGACTGATGACTTCTGTGTGACGTCAGAAACCAGTTGACTGTTGTTGAAGTCCAGTGAAAGTCTGCTTTCATCCAGGCCATCAAAGATGAAGAGCTGTTTGCATTTACCCAGCTGCTCTTCTGGGATCTTCTGGAGTGTTGGATGGAAAACATGGAGCAGTGAGAGAAGACTGTGCTGCTCATCTCTGATCAAGTTCAGCTCCCTGAACGAAAGCAGAACCACCACACTGACATCTTGGTTCTCCAAGCCCTCGGCCCAGTCCAGAGTGAACTTCTGCACTGAGAAGGTTTTTCCAACACCAGCGACACCACAGGTCAGAACCACTCTGATGACTCCATCTTGGTCAGGGAAGGCTTTAAAGATGTCATGGCACCTAATTGCAGAGTCATGATGCTTCTGGATCCTGGAAGCTCTCTCCAGCTGCTTCACCTCATGTTGGGTATTAACCTCTTCACTCTGTCCCTCTGTGATGTAGAGATCAGTGTAGATCCTGTTGAGGAGGGTTCTACTTCCTGTGTCATCGCTTCCTGTTTCATCACTTCCTTCAGTCACACGTTCACATCTCGTCCTCAGACTGATCTTATGTTCCTGTAGGACCTTCTGCAGACCAACATCTGCTGAAACACAGAAGAAAAGAA
>NW_015120330.1:0-1619 GCF_001443285.1 Poecilia latipinna
CACATCTCTAATATATATATATATATATACACGTTGTTGAAACACAAAATGTAACATGTTGTGTTTTTGGTTCATTCCCAGATAGTCTAACATAGTCAATATTGATGAAAATGTTTTTGCTCTGTTCTGTTCTGCAGATGCTGCTCTACTGGAATATCCAAATTCTACAGCTTCTGAGGTGGCGTAGCTATCCGTCGCAAATGTAACAACGAACACTTCATTGAAAAAATAAATAGAAATGGGATGTTCATATTAAAATATTCTTTTATTTTAATTCTCTGTTTTTGAATTTTAAAAGTTCTTTTATTTTTGTTCTTTAAAGTAATAACTTTGTTTTTTAATCACACTTAAATTTTCATGTTCATTGCGTTCACTTCTGACTTGTCAACTGATAATTTATGTAAAGTTCATTAAGTTGTGAGTAAAATTGGACAATTTTAAAATGTCGGTAATAAAATATTTGAATTACCTTGAACATCTTGTGTAATTAATCTTTCCATGTAATTGTAGCATAAAACAATGTAAGTACTGTAGTGTAGTTATGCATGTAATGTACAAAGTATGAATAAAGACTTATCAAAATTGTACTTTATTAGCAATAGCAGTAAATCAAAACTAAAAGTTAAGTGTAATTTAAATACATTACTAATATATTAGTAGTATATTTAAAATATATTAAAAGTATATTTAATATAATTTTATGACAGAATTAGTACATTCAAAATATCCTGATCAAGCTCTTGAATACTACATAAAAAAGTATACTTAAAGTATACTAAGTACTACTTGAAGTTGTTCCAAAAAAGTACATTGAAGTATACTAAAAATTGTAAATTAATACTATTTAAATACTATTAAAATATACTAAGCACAAAAAAGTTGTTCCAAAATAGTACAGTTTAAGTACATTAATCAAAGTATGCTAAAGTATGTTAAAATTTAATATACTAAAGTATACTTTTTTTTTACTAGGGGTTTGCTGTTGATGGACTCTGACCTGAACCTTCAGAGCCAGATAAAAACAGTCACAAAGTCGGCCTTCTGTCACCTGAGGAACATCTCCAGGATTAGAGGACTAATGTCTCAACGAGATCTAGAGAAACTCATCCAGGCGTTTATCTTTAGCCGCACTGATGACTGCAACAGCGTTTTCACAGGTCTGTCCAACAAATGACTCAAACAGCTGCAGCTGATCCAGAAGCTGCTGCTGTTCTCACTAAAACCAGGAAGATGGAGACATAACACCAGTTTTAAAGTCCCTACACTGGCTCCCTGTAACCCAAAGAATAGACTTTAAAATACTGTTGTTAGTTTATAAATCACTGAACGATTTAGCTCCACAATACATTAATATCTGCTGTTGTAGTATCAACCTTCCAGACCCCTCAGGTCTTCTGGTTCTGCTCTGCATCCCCAGAACCAGAACCAAAGGAGGAGAAGCAGCATTCAGTTTCTATGCACCACAAATCTGGAACAAACTTCCAGAAAACTGAAACACTGACTTCCTTTAAATCTAAACTAAAATCCCACCTGTTTAGAGCTGTATTTGAAACGTAATCAATTACGAATTTAACAATGGTACTTAACTTAATGTCATGTTTTGATTGTTGATTCTATGA
>NW_015120331.1:0-1618 GCF_001443285.1 Poecilia latipinna
GTGCTGTGGTGTTGCAGGGGTTAAGCACGACCCACATATGAAGGTTCTAGTTTTCAATGCGGCTGTCGTGGGTTTGCTTCCCGGTCTTCCCCTTCTCTCATTACTCACTTTTTTTTTTTGTCAATTTACTACCAAATAAAAGCCATTAGAGCAATTAAAACCTTTTTTTCCCCCAGAAACTATTGGCCATCAATAATCCCCAAATTCATTTTAAAAGACATTAGATGCCACTTAAATCTACAAAAACACCAACACAAGTTGCAGTACATAATCTACTTTTATTTCAAAACAGGAACATCAAACAGCACTGACAGCAATATACAACAAAGGTTATACATTCATGGTACTTTACATTGAAGGTGAAGTGTGCTTTGAAAGTTCACTGAAAGCAGCCATAGATGGTCTTGTGTGCCATGGATGGACAGGGATGGCCTTGTGATCACTGATGGTGAAGTGTCTTTGGTGCTGCTCTTGTTTTCATCAACATGCAGGAGGAAGGGCTGTTCTGGTTCCACACCAATGAGGAAGGCTTCAACACTGGCTCCCATCTTTGACAAGTAAGACAAATAAAAATTAACAATATATAGCACAGCTACATTCAAATAGCAAATGATGCTAATGAGAAAGTGCTTCTACAAAGAAATAAGATCATTAGAATAACCACATACCTGCACATATTTGACAACATGATCCACAATTTGACATGAGCTGTTTAGGTATTTTTTTTTGTGGCCTTTGGAATTAGGAAGAAGCACATGAATCAACAGAAGACTGCCTGTTTTTCCCAGTCTGGAAGGAAAAACAGGAAACAGACACATTAGGATAGTAAATAAATATTTTAAAGAGAAGTGTGAGCAAAACTAATCAAACCCACCTGTCTGTGTCACCATTAATACTCTGGCCCTCTTTAGCTTGTAGAGCATTTTTCACCACCTACAAGATAAAACATAAAGCATAACAAAGTCAGAAAAAATTACCATATACACAACTCACACATTAGGTATTATAGAAATTAGTCAGCTTATAGAAACATTCTGGACAGCATTAAAAGTCGTACCAACCTGTCTGAAGAAATGTGTTGAAGTTATCATAACACATTTATGTTATAACATAATGTGTTATCATACATTATGTATAATAGGGTAAGCCTGTTCAGTTGGTAACTGAACAAGCTTCAGTCACCAACATGACATACTAATGAAGAAAAAAACATTTTGGCAGTTTTTAGATATGCCACAGGTACAAAACATCGGAGTCAAATGGCTTAATTGCCTCCTCATTGTGTAGATTCGTTCTCCAGTGGCCTGCTAATGATTTAATTATTGTATTCAGGTGTTGCAGGACAGTGGCCCTTGAGGACTGAAGTTATGCAGTCTACAGCCAAAAATTTGTAACAAATCCCCGTATAAACGAGAAATGTACATGCTCAAGAGAGTTCTTTGAATTGTTTTTTTTTAATAAAAATTTAGAAATAAGTATGTTAGTTGCTTTTCATAATCAAAACCTGAAAGAACGATTTGAATGAAATAATAATAATTAAAAAAAACAACAACGATCGGACACGTCAGCTTAATGATGCGGCTAGGAGTGGCACGCTACATTCAATAACCAAAAATCA
>NW_015120332.1:0-1616 GCF_001443285.1 Poecilia latipinna
TGTGGAGGCCAAGTTAATGTATAAAGTATTCAGTTACTGTTAAAATGTATTTGCTTAATTAGAAATGTACTAAGTGTTTTTGTTGAAAGTTTAGGTAGAATTATTAATATTGCATATAACTAATTTCATGATGTTTTACTGTGAATAAGTATTACTAGAAGTATGTTTTATAGCTTAATTGGCCACCTGGCAATTTTATGCAAATGAGGTGGGCCGTGTAGCCAAGGGAGAGGGCAGATAGAAGGGAAGGCGCTGCTAAGGGAGCAACTGAGCCACACGGTTTTTCAACCGTAGTTTGTTTGTAGAGGTTAGTGAAGGACTTTATTGCTCTTGTAAAGACTTACTCAAAAACTGTGGAATAAATTTTTGTTTATATTTTTACATCGGAGCGCTACGGACATTTTATTTTTTCCTCTTCAAACACACGAGTGCATCGGAAATTAATCTTGTGGCAGCCCAAATATTCGTTGAAAAACCTGCTCTATGGATTGATTATCATCTGTGGACGGATTTCAAGCAGCAGCAGCAACAACAACAAAAAACAAGCTAGAAGAAACGTGACTAGTGGAAATATTTTATCGAGGAAAATGCTGAGTCATGCTTTCGGATGAGCCAGGTGATTTTCTGTTGTTGCTATTTGGAAATTTTGTGTCGTGAACGTTGAAAAAGAAGATACCGTGGTTACTATGGAAACTAGAGTAGTAAAAGTCACACCTAAAGCTATGGAACAAAAGCTGGAGCATGCAATTGGTTTACGAAGAGCCACGTTGGCAAAGTTAACAGGCACAGTGAATCAGGTGCGACGGCTGATAGAAACTGAAGATGATATCAGCTTAACTGAGGCAAACCAGTTAATGAAAGAATTTAATAGACTGTTTGGAGAGTTTTGTGGTTTGAACACAAATGTAAAGGAGCTGCTCCAACAAATGTCAGAAGAGGATTTAAAATCAGATCAAGAAAACTGGTTTGAACCTAAGGCTAATTCTTTCAAGGCTTTTGCTGAGACAGCTTTGGCTTGGATTGATGACAAGGCTAAGTGCACAACAGAGGCTGAAAAATGCAATGACGAGATTAATCCATGCGACAGCGTATCTAACGCATCTTTGTCGAAACGAAGTCATAAAAGCTCTTCTGAACATGGTTCTTGTGCATCATCGTCGGCATCCTCCACACGAATGAAAGCAGAGTTGGAACGAGCTAAGCTGTTGGTTCAGGCATCAACTTTGAAACAGAGACGCCTACTTGAGGAAAGAGAGGCAAAACTTAAAGCTGAAAAGGAGGAGCTAGAAATACAAGCAGCTCTAGCAGCAAATGAGGCAAAGATCAAGATTCTATCAGAATACGAAGGTTGTGCATCTAAGGCATCTAGTCGTGCATCCAAGATGTCCAGTCGTGCAACCAAACAGAATGGAATGAACTCCTATGTGATGTCGCACAGAGCTGAAGATTTGTTTGCTCAACAGCAGTCAAATAGTCCTTTCCAAACACAAGAGAGTCAAGTACAGAATGATAACGTTGTTCAAAACATGCATCAAACACATGTTACCTCTCAGCCATCACAGTCACCAACTGCTCTGCAGGATGTAGTCGAAGTGCTAGCAAAGCAGCAGAAGTTG
>NW_015120333.1:0-1616 GCF_001443285.1 Poecilia latipinna
TTAAATATACTTAAATGGTGAATAGTTACCATCAACAGGCTGGAAACCTGAAATACAGACAATAAGCACCATAAATTAATTTGTGATCCTACAGTTAAACTATCAAATACATTAATTTCAGATTCTGTCAATTACCAGAATACTCGTTTTCCTCACCAGTGCGTTTCTTCATCCAGAGGACAATTACAGCAATTCCCAGAAGAAGAACTCCTCCTACAATTCCTGAAACAGGAGCAACTGGAAACTCTGGAGGATAAGCTGAGAAGGTGCAAACAGTTAATAAATTAAGCAGTGCAGATCCAAAATCTCTTCTTTATGACTGGATGTTGCTTCATAAAATTTAACACAAAATCTAACACAAAATTGCCTTTATCAAAGAAAAATAGTGGTTGTAAATTTTTGAGTAAAAGAAAATATCTTACTGCACCGAAGCTGCAATATAATTAAGGAAATTTTACCAAAAAAGACAAACTCTTGTATACCTTCAAAATAAATAAGCACAACATTGGCAGAAAAGGAGCCCATGAAGACATGTAATGCATAGCTGCATGCAACATAGGGATCCCTCTTCTTATATAGCCATGTTTGTGCAGAAAAGGTTATAAAGTGTCATGTTTATATGTAGAAGTACCCAGAAAAATATGTTTTGAGGGAAACACATGTTGCTCAAAAATCTCAGTTTGCTGTCCTAAAAAAATGGTACCATTGCAAAGGTGTGCCTTACCCCAGTTTGTACGGATGAGAGATTTATCCAGAGTGATTTTTATGTCGTCTCCAACACCAGAAAGCTGAAACACACAGTCGTATCTCCTCCAGCCATCAGGTGGGACTGATGAAACATTGAGTTCAACACTCATCTGGAAGGTCCCATCATTGTTGAGGAGGATCTCTCCTTTCTCAACATCCTCGTGAATTTCTTCTCCGTCTTTAGTCCAGAACATTTCAGCTCTGCCAGGGAAGAAACCTGTAGAGGGGCAGCTGACCACAGAAGAGGGGGGTCTCTGGAGCAGAGATATGGAGGGGCTTTCTGCAGAAAGAAAATACAACATAAGATAAATAAAATATAACATCTATAAAATAGCTGCAAATTTGGGCTAAACTGAATAAACATACCTGTCCTCTGCAGAAAGCTCTTTCCATCACGAATATAATTTTTCAACAACTCAGGACATTCGTGCATGCAAGAGTATTTAAGACGTTTTAATCTAGCTTTGTCAGCATCCCATATGAGTTTTGTGAGCACAGCTTGTGATTTTGGAGCAGTCCATGTCAGTGTCTTCAAGTCCAGGGCTAAGAAGTCTTCACCATTAAAACCATGCTGATTAAATCCTGTAACTTCTCCAGTCTCATCATCCCACTCACAGCCATTCATTCTCTGTAAAATGTGGGGACCTTAAAGAAAGAGAAAAATTCAATAAAAAATTTAACACATTTTATCAACATAAAGGCATCTTTTGGCTAAAAACCTTATGTACCTATGTAAAATAATGAAAGATAGCTGAACTTGTGAGACTGACTGTAGCTTTAGCATGTCACAGAAATTACAATAAACATTTTTAAGGGAAACCAAATTGATAAAACTACACTAAATTTAGAAAGAAATGAAATGAACAAAT
>NW_015120334.1:0-1615 GCF_001443285.1 Poecilia latipinna
TTTTTGGTATGATGTTCTATGTTGGTTTTTAAAGTCCTGCTATGTGATGTTTTGAAGGTCTTATCAAATGATTGAACCACATCAGAAATGTCAAATGGTGCAAAACATCATCCTGCTTGAAGGAGGGGTGGACATCATGTCCTACTTCTCCTGAGGCAGCTAGTGCACAAAGGTATAAATGTCACTTGAGTTGTTGATGTGGTTATGGAGTCACTTTGGTAAGCCAGCCACTCCTGAAAAGTTTAACTGTTGTTTCATGTTTTTTTTTTTTTTTCCCGTCTGTGGAGAAATGGCTTCGTAACCAGTATTTTAGGCCTTAATTTAAAGGAATATGTCTTGCCATTGTGGGGGTGTGTTGTGCTGGCTAATCTGCCCCTGGAGATATGTCTTAAATTAGAACGTACCAACAGCGACTCGTGTTACCTTTGTTGTCGTCTGAGGGCTGGAGGTCCTACTGTTCTAGCCTTTCTGCCATATTTTGATGTGCTCGGCATGCAAGTACCCCACGTTCTCTCAATGGTATGTTATTTTTGGCAAAGACACTGAATTCAAGATGTAGACCACTCAAGTCAGTAGAATTAAGAGAGCATGCTATTTATTCTTGTTAAAATTTAACAATCAATGGAAAAATTTGTGTTAAGTATTTTGCTAATAAATTTCAATCAACTAATAGGATTATTTATTAATATCAAGTTTGTAACAGGTGTTTGTTGTGTTGCAGAGAGTGGTTAATACAAAAATTACAAACAGAAAAAGCATTTGATCTATTTCTATGAATTGAAAAAGCCCACCTCTCAAGCCTACTGAAGATAAAAACAATGCAAATTTAACAATTTTCTTTAAAATGCCATGTTTCAAACCAGTATGAAACAAGACCTAACTTAACAAAACATAAGTAGAGCATTAATCAAAGAAGCAGCCCTTGTGAACCATCAGGGGGATAAAGCAGCTTCTTGGAGTTCTTCAGGAGGAACAAGTCAGATAGTCGGTGTCAATTGTAAGATGGATGGACCCAAATACAGGGCAATTCTTCAGATTTTCTTGTACAAAAAACATAAACACAAGGCTTTTGTTTTTCCTACTTTACAAATGTGAAAAATGTAGCAATGTCAATGGATATAAACATCTTTACAAGACGGTATGCGTAGAGGATACAAAAACACAATGCTAAGTAATCACATTAGCCAGACAAATAGCAGCGTGTGCAGCTCTATCTCTGGAATGAAAAATTGTACTTAATATGGTCTTAAACAGTATTTAGGATCATTTCTGAGCTTTAATATGCCAGCTGGACCCCTCTTCCATGGTGCCCAACTTCTTTTTTGCTCTGCGATCCTTCGCGGTATAGCCAATCCTTACCAGTAAGATAGTAATGGTTATGATCATTGACCTAATCCTTTCTCACTGAGGTAGTGGATGATATTAGATTTACCATACTGGTAGGAAGGTGCTAGAGCAAAGATAATCTATTCACTTCTATCAGTCAACTTATTCCAGTTTAGTTTTTGTCAATTTATATTTTAAGTTCCCTTTTTTTTTTTTTTTCCTTTCATCATCCTGCCCCCTTTGTTGTATTTTTCTGTCCTATTTGTATGTTAGGAGTTTTTCTCCTTCT
>NW_015120335.1:0-1615 GCF_001443285.1 Poecilia latipinna
ACACACATTCTGTCCAACATGGAAACTTCAGGACTCTGATCGAGGTACATTCACTCTCAGGGTCCAGCCACACACTCACACACACATTCTGTCCAACATGGAAACTTCAGGACTCTGATCGAGGTACATTCACTCTCAGGGTCCAGCCACACACTCACACACACATTCTGTCCAACATGGAAACTTCAGGACTCTGATCGAGGTACATTCACTCTCTGGGACCAGCCACACACTCACACACACTTTGTCTATTATTGACACTTCAGGAGGAACTAATGAAGTTATACCATCAGGGAACAGCCACACACTCACACCAGGTTCTGGAGGTTTTATTCAAACACCAACCCGGTATTAAGCTTTGGCTAATGCTAGCACACGATACTAACATAGTACTTATTATATTTAGCAGAAATAAATGCTAACATGCTGCACAAACATGGTATTTAGCAGTAGCTATCACTAGAACACAATACCAACATTGCACATATGAGCAACTCATGCCAAAGCGCTACACCAACTCGGTATTTATCACTAACTAATGGTAATGCCCTACAACAACATGGCATTTACGACTAGCTAATGCTAGCGCACAAAACCAACATAGTACATATTAGCAACTAATCCCAAAGCGCTACACCAACTCAGTATTTATTACTATCTAACTCCAATGCCCTCCAGAAACTGGTATTTGCCAATAGCTAACGCTAGCACACAATATCTACATAGTACGTATTAGCAATTAATGCCAAAGAGCTACACCAACTCAGTATTTATCAGTAGCTAGGTGTAAAGTGGTACACCAAGCCGGTATTTAGCACTAGCTAATGCTAGCACACAATACCAACATATTAATATATCAGCAACTAATGCCAAAGCGCTATACCAACTCAGTATTTATCAGTAGCTAGCTTGAAAGTGCTACACCAATCCGGTATTTAGCACTAGCTAACCCTAAAACCTCACACCAACCTAGTATTTAACACTAGCTAACCCTAGTACACAATACCAACATAGTACTTATTAGCAACTAATGCCAAAGTCCTACACTACCTCAGTATTTATCAGTAGCTAGCTGTAAAATGCAATACCAAGCCGGTATTTAGCACTACCTAACCCTAAAACTTCACACCAACCTGGTATTTAGCACTAGCTAACCCTAGCACATAATACCAATATAGTACTTGTTAGCAACTAATGCCAAAGTGCTACACCATCTCAGTATTTATCATTAGCTAGCTGTAAAATGCTACACCAAACTGGTATATAGCACAAGCTAAGGCTATTCCCCTACACCAACCCGGTATATAGCACTAGCTGACGCTAGCGCACAATACCAACATAGTACTTATTAGCAACTATTGCCAAAGTCCTACACTACCTCAGTATTTAGTAGTAGCTAGCTGTAAAGTGCTACACCAAGCCGGTATTTGGCACTAGCTAATGCTACAGCACAATACCAACATAGTACTTATTATATTTAGCAGAAACAAATGCTAACATGCTGCACAAACATGGTATTTAGCAGTAGCTAACACTAAAATGCTACACGAAAACATTTATCTTAATCTAATGCTAAAGCACTACAATAACATAGCACTTAAGAGAAGCTAATGCT
>NW_015120336.1:0-1615 GCF_001443285.1 Poecilia latipinna
GCTGCTGATTGGACGATCAGAGGAAGCTGCTGATTGGACGATCAGAGGAAGATGCTGATTGGACGATCAGAGAAAACCAATCAGCATCTGATGGAGATAATCTGCCTCACAATCAGCAGGTGGCGCTGTTTGTTTAGATTTGTCATTAGAGACACTGAAATGTTTCAGATTCAGATTTTTATTGACTGTTTCCAGTCCCACCATCAAACATACTGGGAACAACCAGCAGCCACTGCTGCTTTACTTGAACTCAGAGTCAGGAAGTTCAGGTTGTTATTTTTACCTCTGTGGTCCAGTCAAAGTTTCATTAATGCTGATTCCTGATCCTGACATTATGCATGAAGGAAAAGACATGAATGAATCTGGATCATCCAAACTGATATATCTGGTCTGTTTTCTGCTTTTGTCATTTTCAGCATTTTAAGACATTAAATCATGAAGGCTGATGGTTTTACTGACTTTCCTTCAGTCGGGCCAACAGAACCAAGGTGAGTCCATGTTCTGGTCTGATTGGACTCAGTGAGCTGCTGATGTTTGGAAGAACTGAAGAGAAAAAACTTTTACCACATTTTACACCAAAACTTCGTAATATGAGAGGATTTTACTGAGATGAGGTGAAATTAATCCCTGTTTTATGAAAATGATTTAATGAAGCCATAAAAGTTTTGTCCTCAGAGTAACTGAATAATTAACGGCATAAACTCAGCAGAGCTTCTTTAACGTTCAGAAGTTGTGCTGAGTTTTGATTTCAGAGAAATAATTACAGTAAAACCAGGATTAAAGCAAACTGTAGTTTCTGATTTTAAATTAAATAAGTTTTAGTTAAATAAGTTAAAACAGTTTTAGATGAATAAATTCTGATTTCTGTCACATTTTAATGCAGAAGCTAGAAAACATTGAGATGATCTGAAGGCCCAGATTGAGGCCTTGGAAAGAAATTACTGTTAGGCAGATTTTTACTTTACATGATTAATTTTATTATGAAATATTTTTGATCAAACTGGAGTCAAATTTCCAAATTCTCACTGAATGAAAAGGAAACAAGTTTTAACCAAAAATTCACCAGATACAGACATGGATTTATAAAACATCTTTCATAAGATTTTTATTGAAAAAAGAAAAACTGATTCGGAAAAGTTTCTGTCTGATTTTGTTATAATTTATTACTTATATACATTATAATCATTTTCATCCTTAAAATTTCTAATTGGCTTTATATTTTGGTTTATTATTTTTTAATATTAAATGATTGATAATTTGATCAGTTACTCAGAACTTGAGTAACTTTTTACCAAAGACTTGATTAATTTCCTGGATGGATACTTTTAGCTTCTGTTGAGTAAAAACCTGCTGAATTAACTCTGGAGCTCTGCCTCCTGAGGGGCTGATTTCACTGATGGAGCTGATTGCTGAGCTGTGAGTTCAGCTCTGAGCTGTTTCTCTCTCAGATGAAGAACACAGGTGCTTCCTGAACCATTGTTTCAGTCGATGCTTGTAACTGTCATTGTGTTATTAAAGTGAGAAGCCACAGCTAACGGTGTGGAGGCTGCAGAGCACAAACCCACACAGCTGCAGGAAAGGAAGTCTGATTGGCTGCCAGCAGTTTGGTGGCTTC
>NW_015120337.1:0-1614 GCF_001443285.1 Poecilia latipinna
AATGGGGTATATGCCATGGACTTCCGTTTTAGCACTTCCGCATTTTTTAGCCACATAGAATGCTTCCGGTGCGCAGGCAGCAGTATGTTAACAGTGGCTCCTCAGTCGTTGCAGGACTATTAATGATGCCTATAAAATTATTCAGACGTCCTGAAACGCTCCAACAACAACAAAGGATTTAAGCTGGATGTGTCAAAACTTCACAATAACTTCAAAGGTAAGTTAATAAATCGTTTGTATTCACCATAATGCCTCATGTCTGACGTAGCTAACAGGGACAAGCTTACAAAGGTGCTATGTAAATGTTAAGTGTTTTGATTATCTGTGCAGTGTGGAATCTACATATCTATGCTTTATAGATATAGATATATATCTATATAAACATATATAGATCTGTCTATATTGTGCCCCAGCTATCAGTCGAAGCTGAAGTTAGCTTCCCAATGTAGCATCTAATTCGGAAAATAGCTAAAGGGCGATTACACTTAATTTTTCACTATCTTGAGCTTTTTTAATGTGTTGTACTTTAAAAACTACAACACCTAGTCATTTCAAACCTAACTAGATTATTCTGTACTAACAGCAGAATAAATAAAACATTTGTGAAACCTTCTAATTGATTTGTGAAATTTGTAAAATATCAATAATAGATTCCAGAACGCCTTAGATCTGAATTATTAAAGTGGCATTGTTATTTTAACTTTCCGTTTTCTTTCTTTTTTTAAAATCTTTATCATAGTTGGAGTTGGACAGAAGTTCTGTTTCATGGCTTCCTGGAGGGAGAGATCGGCTCAGCTAATGTTACCAACAACTTTTCTCCTATTAACATTTTTGTTTTTCTTTATATAGAAAGTATTTCTATCAGTTGCTTTTTCCATTTTGTTTACAGTATTTGCTCTATTTTTTATTTTTACCTTAATGCTTACCTGGTCAGTTGAGGTGGAAATGTACATCCTGTTGATTACTGACAAATGTCAGAACCACATGGACTGAGCTGGTTAGTCAGATCAATCTGAATCTTTATTTCTCATTAAAACGACTTCTTGTAATTTTAAGACATTGTTATAAAATTGCATCTTTATTCTGCTGTAACGATGACTGCATTCTTGCAATTAAAATTTCTTGTATCCTGACCGTAATGCTCCCTTATACAACTCACAGAACAGATGATTGAAATAAAGGCACTTTTTGAAAGTATTTTCTGTGGTTTTATTGTAGAAATTGAGGGCAGGAGGAATCGATTAAAATCAAATCTGGTATGAAAAAGACTCTTGTAAGTCACATCATCCAGGTTATTCAGTATATTAAATTATATGACTAACTACATATTACTTAATATTCACATTTCTTTGCTGGTATTACCTAAAAGTGTTGCATTTTAACATCTCACTTTAATTCCTGATCTACATGTAAATACTTGATATAACATAAAAACTGAGAAAAGGAAAAAAAAGGTTTGTAAAATGTAGAGTATTACAAATGATATTCAATTTTATTGTAGGTACAAACAGGATAACAAAATGAACAGTGAATATATAATATACTTTCTAGCAGCTAATCAGACGTCAGACTTGTTCGCCTTTACTGGTGATGAAAACTCGTCACTCTGGAGGA
>NW_015120338.1:0-1614 GCF_001443285.1 Poecilia latipinna
CAGAGTAAAGAGTCAACTAGTTGCTGCAACATCCAGTTCAGAGACAATCTGAGTCGTTGCTCCTCACATTGTTGCTGGTTTTTGTTTTCATGCAACATTTTCATCATTTTTCATTCAAACTGATTTACTGACCAACATCCTTCATGTTTAACTTTAAATTAATATGGAAGAAATTTAAGTTACTTTTGATCAAAGATCAACCAGTTAATATCATCTATATTTTATCTCTATAGATTCACATGAACCAGATAGAAACTGGTTTCTTACTTTCTGTCTGAGGGTCCAGGTTCAGTACTGAAGTCTGGAGGTTCATCTTTGGACCGGTCACTCCTCACAGACGGACTGATGGGTCCTGGAGGTTTTGCTCTGTCCTTCTTTAGATCCAGATCTTCCATCTTCTGGACTTCAGTCAGCCTGAGAAAGAAACCAGAACCAGTCAGACCAGTGGTCCAGGTCCAGTAAGTGACCAGTGAAGCAGAAAGCTGGTTTCCATCAGGAGTTCAGAGGATCAGAGGAACCTGATTCCAGCTCAACCTCAGAAACTAAACATCTCTTAAAGGCAGATGGTTTTGTCTGGAATTGTGACATCAAACTTCTCAGTCTTTCAAACAGAATCAAGAAGCTTCTGCCAAAAACAAGACAAGAAAACATGAACCAGTAGAGATCACTGAGTACTGGACTGGTTCCAGTCTGACTACAGAACAGGGATTTCAACAGGTAATTTCTCACTGGAAAGGACAGAAGTCACCTGTGTTCCACCACAAGGTTCAATCCTATCTAACATCTGTGTTACTGCTAGGTCAGGCTATAACAAAGTAATCAGATTATTTACCAGGACTAAATGATACACAGCTCTACATTATGATGTCACCAGGTGACCTTTGACCCCATCCAATCACTGAACAGATGCCTAGAACAGATAAATGTGTGGATGTGACAAAACGTTTTCCAGCTGAACAGAAACAAAACTGAAGTTATTATCTCTGGGCCTAAAGAGGAGCGAACTAGAGTTACAGATCTAGAATTAAAGATCTAGAGCTATAGATCTAGGGTCAATGCACAGCTCCAGTTATTACAACTAAAAACCAGCAATCAACCTGAAACCTGAGAGTAGTGATGAACTCTGACCTGAACCTTCAGAGTCACAAAAAGACAGTCACAAAGTCGGCCTTGTATCAGCAGAAGAACATCTCCAGAATTAGAAGACTGATGTCTCAGCATTAGAGAAACTCAACAATATGTTTATATTTAGTTGCATTGATTACCGCAATAGTGTCTTCACAGGTCTGCCTAACAAGATTAAAAAATCAATCGTCGAGCCCTAACCAGAACCAGAACCAGGCCCAGTTCTGGTTCTGGTTCTGTCCAGCAGCTCAAAGAGAGAAAACCCAGTCAGGACTGGATCCAGTATAAAGTGGAGTTAAAACTCACCTGATCAGATCTTTGCTTCTCCTTCTGTTCATGGGAGAACTGGACCTGATTCTCCAGAACCTGAACCGGATCCACCTGAGGCTCCGCCCCCTCTGACAGCAGAGGTGTGTTCACCTGTTGAAATGACAGGAATCCTGTCTGATTATTGATACCAGGAAATAAATGTTTATAAACAACAAATTC
>NW_015120339.1:0-1613 GCF_001443285.1 Poecilia latipinna
CACTTCAAACCTGGACTAGGTTATTCTCCCCTTCAAGCAGAATATTTAAAACCATGTGAAACCTTTTTGTGAAACCTTTTTCTGATTTGTGAAACTTCAATAAGTGTTGATTTTACCACTTTTTTGCATCTGGATCACACTAAAACTGCTCTAATTAAAAAACTACAACACCTAGACTCTTCAAACCTGGAATAGATTATTCTCCTCTTCAAGCTGGATATTTAAAACCATGTTTGGGATTTGTGAAACAGTTTTCTGATTTGTGAAAACTCAGTGAAATTCGAATTTCACCATTTTTTTTCATTTGGATCACCATAGACCTGCTCTAATTAAAAAACTATTACAGCTAGACACTTCAAACCTGGAATAGATTATTTTCAATTAATAGCAGAATATTTAAAACCATGTTTTTGATTTGTGAAACCTTTTTCTGATTTGTGAAACTTCAATAAAGGCTGATTTCGGACATTTTTTGGATATTGGTCACTCCAGCTCCAAAACTGCAACACCTAGACTCTTCAAACCTGGACTATATTGTTGTGCTCTAATAGCAGAATATTTTAATCCATGTTTGGAATTTGTGAAACCTTTATGTGATTTGTGAAACTTCACTAAAGATCAGATTACTATTCTTATATGTTCCATGCAGTTTTTTTCAAATTCAATTCTAATTCAAAATCACTTTATTAATCCCAATGGGAAATAAAATGTTGGTGTAACTAATTAATTCTTCAAAGAGTTATTGTAGATGGTGATGGCTGTTGGAAGGAAAGATTTTTTGCAGGGGTCTGTTAAGTGAAGTTTCACAAATCAGAAAAAGGTTTCACAAACATGATTCTAAATATTCTACTATATAGCAGAATAATTTAGTCCAAGTTTGAAGAGTCTAGGTGTTGTAGATTTGGAATTTAAATGGGGCCTGCCAAAGTGTGCCCGTCGGTTTGGATGATGCTAAAAATTAGCATAAATGCTAAAGAAAGCTTCAGTGTAGTCAATAACCTGTGGAGAGTCAGAAGCATGTGGACTAAGCTGTACTTGTACCATTTAGTATGTTAAAATTAATGCATAAACAAAAATTTCACAAAATGCTAATGTTAGCATGAAGACTAGTATGTGGGGCATCATTAGCATGTTCTCTGTCATTGACTTACTCCATTCAGTATACTAAACATGGCAAATAATTAAGAAATTTAACAAATAGGTTATTTTAGGTAAAAGGTTAATGCTAATGCGCGCAAAGCAGTGCACTAGTGGGGGGCAGTGAAATGATAATGTTTGTGCTAATGTTAATGAACTGCCTTGCTGTGCAATAATAAAGATAAATAATAAAGAGACATTCTATTGGGTGTAGAACAATAGGTGCCTGCCATGCAATGCATGGAGTCAGTGAATGCAATGCTATGGGCAGGCCCCAATTAGAGCAGTTCTTGCGTGACCGAGATAAAAAAAAGTGGTGATATCGAACTTTTTGGAAGTTTCACAAATCCAAAACATGGTTTTATATATTCTGCTATTAATTGAAAATAATCTGATCCAGGTTTGAAGTGTCTAGGTGTTGTAGATTTGGAATTAGACCAGTTCTAGTGTGATCCAGATGCAAAAAATAGTGATTA
>NW_015120340.1:0-1613 GCF_001443285.1 Poecilia latipinna
ACACTGCAGGTTTGACTTTATAACATGATGGAAAGAAACAAATGATTTTAAGATTTTCATTGTAAAATGTAATAAATGTGACACGTAACTGCTGGACTGTGATTGGTCATTAAACACAAATAGCTGAAGTGGCCTAGTTAAAGCCTCCTACCCGGCATGGCGTTGACCAGGTCCCCACACAGCACCATGAAGCGGGGCCGGGGCCGCAGCTGGTTGACCCCCGCCACCGCCTGCTTGGTGAGCACCACTTCCTCCTCCCACTCATCGCCGCCGCCCACCTTGTCGCCGATCCGCCACGACTTCATCAGGCCCAGCTGGGGGTCCGCAGCCTGGACGAAGCAGAACGGCCCGGTCCACTGCCGCTCCGCCTCTGGGGACGCACCAACACACCGGGTCAGAGCGGTTCCGACCCACAACATCCAGTCAGAACCCAGGAGCCAATCAGAGTCAATGAGAGGAAATTCCCATTTGAATAAATCGTGACTGCAGCTTCGTTTTTAATTCATTTCCTCCTGACATCATGTCCAACACGAAGCTGCTGCAGCAGATTAGAAAACAGCTTTTACTTTTAAATTCAAATAAATTTAAATAAATGTAAAATTAGATTCATCAGTAAACGGAGGACGGCCAGGAAACGCTGCAACAGGAAGAATTGTTAAGCTTCAGACTTTTTATTAATTTTTATTAGTTAATTGCAGTGTTTGGAATTAATTAATCACATTTTAATCAAAACTATATATTTGACAAAGTCAGCAACATTTTTAACATTTTAAAGTTCATCTTTCCAGACTCCCTTTAGCACAACAATAATCTTTTCCATGGTCCAATCAGATCATTACAAGCAGACGCTGCTGTCTGTGTGTATTATTTATGGGCGTACCAGAAACATGAGAATAAAAAGGTTCCTGCTAGAACTTTTATTCACAGAAAAAAGCGATTACTTGCATTCAAATTCTTGACCAATTAAAATGTAGTCCCTGCTGTAATTTTATGTGATTTTTTTGGAGCAGCAAATAGTTTTTTGCTCCATGATGTTATTTGAGCTTTGATTCCTAACCTTTACAAATCTGCTGCTTCATTTATATTTTGTCTAATTTTTGTTTTTAATCATTTGTTCTTTTAAACTTCTAATTATTTTTAGGTTCTGTTTTTATAGATTAAACTTTGAAGTTGTCTGTTTTTTGTGCTGCAGACTGACTGAAGAGGTGGATTGTCACCAACAGGTGGTGGTTAACCATTTAACAAATCTTCTCTCCAGAAACATTAACCTCTTGGTTCTGTTTTAACATCTCAGTTGATAAAATGTACTAAAACAACCATAATTATTGCACAATAACAGATAAACTTCATGTAAATGACGTGCAAATTCACGTCATTTACGGTGCTAAATAATTAACCGGGAGTTGCCTGTCAGATAATCTCTGCAGTAAATCAAATCCACGTCATCCTGCTCCTGTACTCATTCCTCTCTGTAGGAAAGGAGTTTTCATGTTTAGCCGAACCAAAGTGGAAAAACAAACGAGATGCAAATGGATCCAGCTTGTTGACGGCTAACGGACAGATGTTAGGAACGGGTGTTAACAGCAGCTTTCTGTTTGACTCATTTAGTTTCC
>NW_015120341.1:0-1609 GCF_001443285.1 Poecilia latipinna
ACACCTGTCATGAACATCAATAAGCCTTCATGAATAGTTATGACTGTTGTCATAAAGCATTAGTCGGTAAATTATGACACTTTTAATACAAAGTTGACATCATTCAAAATGTCTTTATTATGACAACTTGACATTAACCAAGAAATCATTACTGTTTAAAATTTACCTTTAATAACATAAAGTTACCTAATTTTTAAAGTGAAATCAGTAATTATTTTATAACAAATTTATACCAGTAATGATTTCTTGGTTAATGTCAAGTTGTCATAACAAAGACATTTTGAATAATGTCAACTTTGTATTAAAAGTGTCATAATTTACCGAATGACGCTTTATGACAATAGTCATACATATTCATGAAGGCTTATTCATGTTCATGACAGGTGTTATGTCATGTTTATGACGGTATCATGACAGTCTTATTCACCCCCCTTCAAATAAAGTGTTACCAAATCATATTTATTACAATTTATTACAGATTGAAATTTAAATTTAAATGTGCTAGCCGCAGGTCTAAAGACCATTATAACAACTAAAAAAAATAAAAAATGTTGTGATTGCAGTAACTCATTTCACTCAATGAATTATAATGACTTCCCCTCACAGTTACTACAAATATGACATTTAATATTAGAATATAATAAGAGACCAATAAAAAACATATTTAATACAGAAAATTATATAATTATTTAAAACAGAAATTGGGTATTTTTGTAATGCCTGCTTACAGATAATAATTATTTTCAAAAGATATTTTAATCTGAGAGAAAAGCATCTTTGCAACAAATATTCTTACTTGAATTGATGGTGTTTAACTAATTAGGGGACTTCTGAAGCAACTGGTTGCACTGGAGTGACTCAAAAATGGTGGAATACAAATGAAACCCACACCTTTTCAGATATTAAGTCATCCTCCATTTTAAAATGATGTTACATCATGTTGCCGCCATCTTCCCATCACAAACATGGCGGAAGCAGGAGTTGCTATTGTAAACATTAATGCAATAAAAATGTAATTATTAAATATGTTTTAACGATATGTTAAAATGTTGCCACATCTGTACTCTGCTCAGTGTTGCATCATTTTCTTTAAGGTAGTTTTCCGGGTAACTTTTTACTTGAGCTTCCTGCCCACCTATTGCTGTAGCTACTTTACAGACTGTATGCAGTGAGAGACAAAACATGCCTTTTATGTATGCTTACTCTATAAACATATGCTTTTCCAACCTCACAATTTTCTGTTCCAGACACGTCAGTCATAAATTGCTTTCTTTTTTATTATGGAAAGGCTTCTTCTTCTTTTCTGCTTTGCTAAATTAAGTTTGAGTGGTTTTGGGAAAGTATCCCAAATACTGGTGTTTCATAACGCTGGATATACTGTACCTTGAACAGTGGTACTCAAACCTTTAATGACAAGTACATTGTGTGTGAAACCCAATATACTGTTTTGCAAACCCCACTTGTTTTCCGGCTTATAGGAACATGCATTAGTCCAATGTGATGTTAAACCAAGAGCTGAGTTCAGGGCTAAATAAAAAAGCAAAAAAAAAAAAAAAAAAAAAAAAAAACCCCCCACCCCTTTCCACTCCCCGGCAACGATTTTTTTTTC
>NW_015120342.1:0-1608 GCF_001443285.1 Poecilia latipinna
TGCGTTCATCCTCACCACCTTCCATTCACCACTTCATGACAGTTATGATTAGAAGGTTAAGTTTCTTTTACTTTGTTTTCCTGCAGACTTGGCAGTAGAAAATTGATAACAGGAATAATAACTTCATATCCCTTTTAACAGGTTACAGTTGATTCTGTTGTGGTGCCTGTGGAAACGAAGAGCATGAAGTTTGTGCTCAGGTGGGAAAACCCTGTGGATCACATGGTGGGACTTCTGCTCCAAACTGCTCACTACAGTTTACCATTACCTCTGTCATCCACCAGTTCACTGCAAACTGGCACCAGTTCACTGCAGACTGGTACCAGTTCACTGCAGTTCACTGCAGACTGGCACCAGTTCACTGCAGTTCACTGCAGACTGGCACCAGTTCACTGCAGTTCACTGCAGACTGGGACCAGTTCACTGCAGACTGCCACCTGCCAAGGACCCTACATGGATGTCTTCTTAAGTTGTAAACCCTGAGTACATACTGTTAAAATAAAATTGATATGCCTTTTGTAAATACATTTTCTCTATCAATGACTAAATTGTTAACAGTGATAATGTTTGTGTAATGTAGTAACCATCTACAGTGTTTAATATAATTATTAATTATTACATAGATGTTTTAAAGAAACAGCCACAAACCACAATGGCAGCTTTAATTTAGCATTTCTTCTCATCCACATATTTCATTGCCAGATGTGTAAAATTTACAAAAAGATGCAATTTAAATGTAAAAGTTGCACATATGTAGATTACTCAAGAGAAGCTATTTACAATAGTTTTTACAGAACTCTACACAACATCAATTCATTTATTAATAGATACATATAGATATTAATTAAAGGATAGATACACAAAGATTTCATTTCTAACAGCTGCAGTATTGAGTGTTCATCCAAGAAGTGTGGCTTGCAGGAGCAGGGAGGCTCTGTACTGGTTTCTCCTTTTAAATCAAGAGGCCCATGATAGTTTGACGTTAGGCAGCAGATGTCCCACAGCTGATTGACTGAACCTGCCATGGACAGAGGAACAAGACCATCCCAGATATGGTAGGTTGTCAGGTCGGCTACTGCTGAGAAAGATGGACAACAACACAAATGGAGAAATTATGAATACCATCAGAATATGTAAATTATTTGGCAGGTGGCGCTTAAATCAATATTTAAAATGCTTTTCTAAACAAGTGTTGGAAGATGTCAGTGATTTTAGTGAAACTTAACAACACAGCACTGACAGGCAGCGGTGTTTATGTTTCCTAACTGTGGCTAAAGCTGCTGCTAGCTGGTTTACTCTCCGATCGGAGGCTGTTTATTTTACACAGTCAGAGAATGTGAATTAACAATGAGTAATAACGGTTATCTAACACGTAAATGCTGCTGTTATTAACCTTACCTTTTATTATATCCTTGAGATAATGAGTATCCGTGAATTTTTCAGTCAGGTTTCACGAGGCAAAATCACACCGGAAGTAAAGATACACCACTTCGAGTTACGGCGGCCATTGTCTGACGTCACTGTGAAAAGGGTCTATAAAACACTATTTCATCCTTAAAGCTGTGATGTCATCACTGTTCGTATGAAAACTGATGACATCCATCCATT
>NW_015120343.1:0-1607 GCF_001443285.1 Poecilia latipinna
AGAGAATAATATGATAAACATAATCTGAAAATAATATAGATCCTCTGAACCCTCCACATGGACAGGCTCTCAGCTGTATATAAATAAATGGCTCTATCAGAAACAAGGTAGAATTAAATACAATGTTTGTAAAATAAACTCTAAATGTTATTGAATGTGTACTTCTATAAGTAGAATAAAAATGTAAATTCAAAATACTTTAACATTTCTAAAGCTTCCACTAAAGCTATTGTGGCTTTAGTGTAATATTTTCTATTTTACCTCAAGTTTGGTGGTGTGGATGCACTTTGTAAGACGGTCCAGGTCTTTCAAAAGCTGCTTGTTTATCATTTTTCCAACATGAGCATCAGATCCTGGCCTTAGCCACAGCTTAGTCCTCTGACTTGAGTCACTCAGAAGTTCATGAGCTCATGCATGATAGTGTTTGTTCCCTGGCCAGTCGTGTCGGTTGGTGACATGGTGAATCAGTGACACCCACTTCTCCTTCAGCGTTTCTGCATTTCCCCCACAGGTTTGTGTTCTCCACCAGAAATGATTTATAATGGACCGAATCCACTCTGCAAGCTCTTCACATGACTTCCACTTTGCTGCAGCAGCCAGTTTTTTGGACACCCCTCTTGCCACATGCCAGGATCAGATTCATGGCGTTTTTTGGGATTGTTGACCCTCATTTCTTTAATAATTTGCAGATGTCTGTCTGTGCAAACCGTAATGACCTTCACTCCATTTTGCTCTATGTTATTAAGAGCCTCCTTGAACCCTTTAGTCTCCATTGCATTAGAGCTTGAAGGTTGTGGTTTCCTGCTCCTTTGGTTCCTGTCAGTGAGGCTGGGACTGGCATCAGAACCTACAGCCATTCATACATGTCATGTCCAGTGTTAGTTGGAATCCGTCATTCTGTAGCTCTTTTGTGTCGTCTGTAATAATGAAGGAGCCACACTTTAAACCAAGGGTGTCAAACTCATTTTGGTTTAGGGGCCGCATACAGCTTAATCTGATCTGCAGGGGGCCACACAAGTAAACTCATTGCAAGATTAAATAGAACCAATAAAAGTGGACTTGTTGTTGATTTTTATATTAAACGAATTTCACTTTTACAAAATATATTATGAATAATCTCAGTTTTTAAGAAAGGTATCTGCACTGCAATTTCAACAATACTTTTACTCAGTTAAGCATTTATTTAAGTGCATTATGCATAAGAACTAATCTCAGTGATTGTACAATGCTGCAAAACATTTATTCACAGTTTTTGGAACTTAAAAACACTGTCCTGCATCACAAAATACAACAGAAAAAAATTAAGAAAAGATTTACAAACAATTTTCAACATCTGGGAAGCAATTTGAACAAATTATCTGGCTTCACACATTTGAAATCTTAAGTGTCAGGTGTTTTAAACAGACATTTTATTAAGTACATTTGTTGATGCATAAAATGCATACATATAGAAAAACTTGCATACATAAGATGTATGTAAGTTAGCATGCACGAGAAATATGAGGTTACCAGGGCCAAAATAAAAGCTGGTAAAGCTGTTTACAGAACCTGAAGCTCAGTGCTGCCATCTGCTGGTTGTTCTGATGCAGTGTTCCATCATGTTGTCT
>NW_015120344.1:0-1607 GCF_001443285.1 Poecilia latipinna
ACTTTAATGTTCTTTATATAATCCATTGATTTCGCTTTTTGTTGTGTTTTTTCTGTTGCAGAATGAAGTCCAATCCTTTCTGGGTGTGCCGGGGTGTGAGACTGTGGGCGCCTTCCACGATTGGTGGACCGAGTTAAAGCTGAAACGCCACTGAAGCCTCGCGGGCCTGTCGGGGTTTCCTATCGAGCTGCTCTACATCTGGACACACGCAGAAACTGATTTGACGGAGACATGTCTCGCTAAGAGAGACTGATATGATTAGATCTTATTACTATTATTGCATTTTACTTAGAGATCATTTTTACTTGTTTCCTCATCACAGTTAATTCATATCAATATATTTTGACTGTGCTGCCCTTAATCCTGATTTATTGCATTGGTTTGCTGTTTTATGAATGTGTTCATTGTTCTTTGCCTTTCAATACTCAGGCGTCTAAGCTTTTCTTTCCATTTCATTTCGTTTAACATTGCATCCTTTCTGTAGTTCATTAACTTTTAAATATTACATAGAAATTTCAATAAGTTTGGTTTATTATCTTACTAAGAAATTGTTTTACGCATTACTCATTGCTTCATTGACTTTAAAGGATAGTACCTTAACATTTCTAAGTTTACTTCATTAAGTTTTAAGTAATATCTACCTTTTATTCATTTTACATTTTATTCATTTTAAAATATTAACCCAACACTTTATTCATTTTTTGCATTTTATTAAGTTTGAAATATCATCCTAACATTCTATTCAATTTACATTTTGGTTAACTCTAACAACTTGGTGAATATAAGTTTAATACTTTTTTACTTTAAAGATGACAATTAGATCCTCCTAACACTTCACCCATTTTATATTTTCATAAAACTTAACATTTATTCTTTTTAACTTGGATTACAAAATATATATAAAAACTAACACAAAAATTTCAGACTTTGTTATTTAATAGTTCATTACCCTTCTATGGCATGGCGTTGACCTGAGGTAACAAAAAGAAATAATAAATAAATAACAAGCAACATAATGGTAATAATAATATTTGGTTCCAGAAAGTGTCATGGTCCGACTTTATGATTGATGTGTAATTACAGATGATGAAGCTCTGACAAAACTGCAAAAATATTTTCTTCTACAAAAAAACAAAAAAAAAAGTCATGCCATGGATGGTTGAATTTCCTTTTCCTAATTTTAACTCTAACATCCTTTAACAATTTTATTTCTTTACATGTTCTTCATTAGACTGTAAGAGGGACATTGTGGTTTCGATCCACTGCCTAAGAGGCATAGGGGTGCCCTGTCCGTTTTTACCCCCCAAAATTGAAATGAAATGAAATGAGATGAAATGACATGAATGAAAGACAACATCAATGACTGAAATGATGATATGTATGTCAACATTTGTAAAAGCCTCGGGGGATGTTTTCCGGAGGGGACAGTGTCTACTCTAGGTTTTTTTTTCTCTTTTTTGGGCTCTTTTAGAGCCCAACAGGGGGTGTTGAGATTAGTAAATTAGTTAAATCATTATGATTACTATTATGTGTTGAGATGCTTTACCAAGGCCGAGAAAGAGTCACATGCTGTTAGACAAAGGGCCCATAGTAAAGAGTTACATTTT
>NW_015120345.1:0-1607 GCF_001443285.1 Poecilia latipinna
ATATTGGGATCTGTATTGGTCCCAATATTGAAAAGAATTCTACACCAGGTATCAGTGAATAGACATGCCCTTAATGCATGTCTATTCATGCCCTAATGCCCTAATACAGGGCTGTCCAAAGTCGATCCTGGAGGGCCGGCATCCTGCATGTTTTAGTTTTCTCCCTAGTGGTAGGAACGCCCATTTTTCAGTGGCAGCAGGATCCCAATGTGTCATTTAAGAACTGTGGGGGAACAATAGTCTGCACCTCTAGCAGTATGGGACACAAACTACATCAAAACCATTTTGTGATGAAGGTACAGAGTTTTATTTTAATTTATCTATGCTGAACTGGATAAATGTTTGTATTGGTGGTGGAAGAAGAGGTTGGGAGCAGGAGGGAAGGAGATTACTAGACATGAACCAGAAAGAATTTTACTACCGTACTGGTTTTCTTAAGTCTGACCTGATAGATTTATTTCTGAGGAATGACACAAAAAGGCCATTTTAAGTATCTATAGCTAATAAAAATGTGAATAAAAAGTGCTGCAAATTTCCTTAAAAGATAAAATTTGTTTTGAACAGAATAGAGAATTCTACATTACAAGATTATCACCATTCTGTATAAAAGTGTAAGTCTTCAGCCTTAAACAGATGTTCACATAGCAAACATGATTTTGTATAACTGTAACAGATTCACATTTAAGATTATCTCTGGTGCCAGGTGTTTCCTTTGCTTTTAGGAAACATTATTAGATTAAAGAATTAACCAAAAAATTTTCACTTCACTAAAATGTGCTGTTTTGTGTTCATCATTAAAATAAAACCCCAATAAAATGCACCAAATTGCAAAAACTAACAAAAGTTTTTCACACAAAGTCCTGCATTGTAACAGTAGGTGTCAGACATGGAAAAGGAAAAGTTAATCTGCTAAAGACTGATTGTGTGTAAACTTCAGAGGAACCAGAAGCAGTTTCATATTTTTATCTGACAGGAGAGCAAACTGCAGTTTGACTAAAGTGAGATTCTCAACTATGAGATTATTTTTCATATTGATATGCAGCAAAGACCATTTGCTTAAATCATGATTTAAACTGTTTGATATTTGAGCATTCCTTGATTTCCATGTTTAACTCATTCCACACTTCATCGACTACAAAAAATTTCTTTGTGGAAAGTAAACTAAAATGTTCACTGGACCCTTCCTAGCAGACAGAGTTAAAACTCAAATCAAGGTTGTCAAAAACATATCTTACAGGTTTTTTTGTTTGTTTGTTTGTTTTATTGGTCACTATCTTTTCGATTACACAGCACAGAATTTAACAGTACGAATTCACAACATAGATGAATTTGAAAGATCGTACATTTTAGTAGAGAGAAAAAAAACTTTAGCAAATTGCTTGTTTTTCTGACTTTACTGCGATCGCAAAATAAAAGAGACTGTCAACTACCTTTTTAAAAATAACTTGTTACTTGCAAAAGGGAGAAGGTAACAGAGATGAAGGTTTGTGTCCTGTATGGCTCGGGTCTGGCTGCAAGTACATCCTTGACCATAAACTAAACATGTTCTTATTTCACCGATGCAAAAACTTACATTAGATGAAGCAGAAGGACGTTTGCTGTGTGGT
>NW_015120346.1:0-1607 GCF_001443285.1 Poecilia latipinna
AAAAAACCCCGGGGGCCACTTTTTTCTTTCCTTTTTTTGAAATTTCCCCCCCCCCCAAATTGGTTTTTTTTTTTTTTTTTTTTTTTTTTTTTAGTACTTCCTGCTTTGACGCCGATACATTTTAACCTCTAGAGTGACACATGCTGTTTTGAATGATTATCACTACTATGTCACACAGGATCAGTCCGAACCTGACCCTCAGAAATCACAACAGAAAATAGTTTGAAAGACTTTACCTGTCATTGATTTCCAGTCTAAACCCTGATAAATGAAGCCCTGTGTGGATCGTTGTCGGCTATTCGAGAAACAAAAAGATGGTAGTTTGAAATGTTTTACATCTAAATGAAGAGGGATTGTTAAAATATATTTTCTGTTGTGTGCTCGCTGTGTGATAATTTAAAACTGAAGTCATCTAATCATATGTGGTCATTCGATTGTCAACCACAGACCTGTTTCCTGCTTTGTGGTCAGACTTCATCTGCTGCTGTGTTTTTCGGTGGAAGCGGCTTTGTGGGGCCGTGAGCAGAGATGCAGCACGTCTTCATTTGCACGTCAGTAATGGAGGAAACCTGCCTTGGAGTAAGATGTTTTATGTTCTTAACTTAGAAAATATATGACACAGTTTCACATTCTTGTAACATGTTCATATACTGATAGCAAGAGGAAATGTTGGTCACAAGTTTGTCAAATCCTACCGTAGCGTTTTCTTTAGCATGCTCTGATGTGAACAGATGATCTGCTTCTTAAATGTTTGCTGAATTGTGGTCTGATCTTCACCTTCATGCCATGATGACGTGTTGCTGTCAGAGGTACCGGCTGTCCAAAGAGAACTATTAGGACAGACATGTGAAGTTAGTTTATCACCATTATCTCTATAGTCATAGCCAACTTATCTGTGGAAGCTGTTTTTAGATCAGAGGTGTGATGCTGAAATCTTATTCCCATCTTGCGTGCGCGGTCATATGTGATTACTTCAGTGCTGGCACATGACATTAAGCTAAACTGATAAAGTTTACATCTAACAGGAAACTTGTGTTTTCACTGCGGCTCCTCATGACCTGGTGGGATTCGACCTGCACTTTATCTCTGACCAGACAAAAAAGAAAAGAAACAAAACAAAACCTTTCATAATGGAAGAATGACAAAATGTTGTGATTTTGAAATTGTAACTTTTTTCATGTCAGATGAAGCAGCCTCATCTCATTGGCCAGAACCACTGGACTCTGGTTATTCAGAGCCCAGTGAGTTTTCTGCTGCTTGTGTAGAGATGCTTCCAGGGTCCCCAAGCTATGGCCTGTGGGCTCCTCACTTGGTCTGGCCCCCCTCCTCATTTGGTCTGGCCCTGTGAACAATACCAGAGACCATTCAGTGTTTTTTTTTCATATATATGTGGATTTTTCTTCAACCACCAGGGGGGCTCTTGAGCAGATATGAAACTTAGTTTCCCTCAATGGAATATATACTAGTCAGTACCAGTCACCGTTTCGCTCACGGTTTTTTTCCATTTGCATTCTGGGTAAAAGTCCACAGTTTCACTCTCCCCCCCCCCCCCCCCCCCCAACAAAATATTTTCTGTGCTTTTTTTTTCTAAAATAAAAAGTTGCCCC
>NW_015120347.1:0-1606 GCF_001443285.1 Poecilia latipinna
TCTGGTGGCTCTCGACTGTCTGGTGGCTCCCCACTTTTTGGTGGCTCCCGACCTTTTGGTGGCTCCCGACTGTCTGGTGGCTCCCCACTCGCTGGTGGCTCCCGAGTCGCTAGTGTCTCCCGAGTCACTGCTGGTTCTCGACTTGCTGTTGGTTCTTGTCTCACTGTTGGCTCCCGAGTCACTGGTGACTCTCGAGTCACTGGTGGCTCGTTGGTGGCTCTCGAGTCGCTGGTGGCTCTCGACTTTCTGGTGACTCCCCACTGTCTGGTGGCTCCCCACTGTCTGGTGGCTCCCAAGTCGCTGCTGGTTCTCGACTTGCTGTTGGTTCTCGTCTCACTGCTGGCTCCCGACTCACTGGTGACTCTCGAGTCACTGGTGGCTCCCTGGTGGCTCTCGACTTTCTGGTGATCTCAACTTTCTGGTGACTCGCGACTTTCTGGTGATCACGACTTTCTGGTGACTCGACTTTCTGGTAACTCTCGGCATTCTGGTGACTCCGAACTTTTTGGTGGCTTCCGACTGTCTTGTGGCTCCCGACTTTTTGGTGGCTCCCCACTGTCTGGTGGCTCCCCACTGTCTGGTGGCTCCCAAGTCGCTGGTGGCTCCCGACTAGAAAATTCCTGCAGAAATTTTAAGGGGCCTGCCAAAGTGTGCCCATCACTTTAGTCCCAGCGTTTTAGATTTGTCCTGATAAATAGATCCATGCTGGTCTAACATACATATTTTAAAGTATTCTCAAGTATACCATAGGTATATACATAAACTGAGTCAACATTAAAATGTAATGGCTAAATCACAGATCAGTGAAATTCAGTTCGAGACCGACGAATATAAGCTTCGCACATTTTGTTCTCACTCATGGTTCAAAATAAAAAAACATGAAGAAAGTTGGTAATTCTTTATTTCCAAAAATAAATTCAATTTTCATACTAAGGATTTTAATTTACACTCAAAAATTCAGACAAGTAATAATTTTATGTAAGCAAAATATGAATAGTCACAGGAAATATGTATTCTTCCCACAATGCATTGTGAGATCTGATTCAGCACTGTGACTACTCACTGCCCCTGTCTAGGACCCGTTGCTATGGTAATTAATGATCTGCACCTGGGCTGGCTCTCTCTGTTAGACAGGATGCTGGTTTCTATACTTGTGAGACACCCAGCGTCGGTCTCAGGGCCCTCACAAAAAACCATAAGCCCCAGGAAAATTTTGAAAACATTTTACGGGAGCAGGCATGTGTATCTATGTCATGACCAACTTTGAGATCAATAGGCCGCTATTTGTGCCTGTGAGGGGGAGTTAAACAGAGTTTTGGAGTCAGACCTCCACTGTCCTGTGTGTGTGTTTCAGAGAGAAATCTTACTGATACTGTGAGTTCCTCAGACTCCAGTTTGACTCCAGTTTTTTCGTTTTTCTCAATTTATGTCGTCATTTTTACACAGAATCCCACTAAAAGTAATAGCTCACTTCTCGGCATCGAGCCGCACGTTTTGATACCACTTTTGTGGGGGTGCACGCAGCGGTACGAGCCGCATTAACGGTGACGGAAGAATAATAAATAATAAAGAGACATTCTATTGGGTGTAGAACAATAGGTGCCTG
>NW_015120348.1:0-1605 GCF_001443285.1 Poecilia latipinna
GCTGTTCCACAATCATTGAAGCGGGGGTCCAAAATAACCCCTAAACTATCGGAGCCACATGATTGGCAACATTTTGAGCTAAAAAAAAATAAAATAAAATAAAAGGCTTCTGCAGCCAGCGGGAAGCGAACCCGGGTCTCTGGGGCGGAGAGCGGGCGGCTAAACCGCTAAACTACAGGAGCCATGTGGGTTGCCTTGGCTCATAGCACTTATGACCTCATAGCAAGTAATGTAGACGTCTGGATCATCATCCGGGTCCGGACATGCAGAAGCACGAGGTGGTGCTGCCAAACATCTGCCTTACCAGAGGCACGAGACATAAGGAGACGTCCAGGGGCTCCACAGAACGGCTGAGCGTCCGCCCGGGTCCACTGCTCCGAGCCGGGTAGGGGTTGAGCCATCCGCTGGAACGTTTCAGCCATTTTGCGGAAAGGGACTTTGCCGTTTCAACAAAGTCCCCTATTAAGCGACAATGGAAATAGGGTCGTTGCCATTTGGGATCACGAGCGGACGGTCCTTTATGGCGCAGGGCCTCCTGAGCCAGGCGGGCTTCGGAGAAGGTTCCGGCCGGTTTCGTTTATTCCTCGGGGCACGCCGGAGGCGCCGAGCCCGGCGGCGTTCCGAACGGAGCCCGGGAGCCCCCGTGAAGCCCTCGAGAAGACGGGGGTCCCGAACGGCAAAGGCCCCATTGAAAAGGATGTCCGGATGTCTAGAGGCTTCCCTATGTCCGAAGCGCCTCCTAATGTCTGTCTTCTGCCAAAAAGATAGAAAAGGCCTGAGCAGCTTGTGGGAATCGTACCAAGTTCGCTGGGGGGGGGGCGCCGCAGTAGATTAACCACAAGACTACTCGAGCCATACGGGTTTCCTCGGCTCATAGCGCTTATGACCTCATAGCAAGTACTGTAGACGTCTGGGATCATCGTCCGGGTCAGGACATGCGGAAGCAGGAGGTGGTGCTGCCAAATTCCTGCCTTACCAGAGGCACGAGACATAAGGAGACGCCCAGGGGCTCCGCCGAATGTCTGGGCCTCTGCCCCGTCCCCGGTAGGGGTTCAGCCATCCGCTGGAACGGTCCAGCCGTTTGGTGGAACGGGACTTGTGCCATTTGAAAGTCCCCGGCCATAAGGAGACGCCCAGGGTTCCCACCGAATGTCTGAGCCCCTGCCCGGGTTCCGTTGCCCCGATCCCGGGTAAAGAAGCTCCATAACTCCCCCCCCGGTGTTCCAGGACGGGGGCCGGCCCGGCGGAGGTGCGGGGACCGTCCCCCGGTTCCGGAGAACCGTGCAGGGGTATTTTTGACAACTTGTAGCGGGGCTGAGAGTGTCCGAATCCCGGGGAGGGTCCAGCCATTCGGTGGAACGGGACTTGTGCCATTTGAAAGTCCCCATACGAAAAGTCTTTTTGCAGACTAATAGAAATAGGGTGGATGGTTGCCATTGGGGATCATGAGTGAGCGATCCTTTATGTCAGCCAAAAAGACAAAAGAGGGTTCCCTGCGCAAGCGGGCCGCGAACCCGGGCGTCCCGGGTGGGAGCGCGGCTACTGGACCACTTTGCGAACAGAGATAAAGACTGGCGGTGCTCAGGAGGGCGTATGAGGGCGGGG
>NW_015120349.1:0-1605 GCF_001443285.1 Poecilia latipinna
CTCTTGTTGAAACCTGTGTACGATACCCCAGTAGGTTATATAGTAGGGTGCCCCATTGTTGACTCATGGTTGCTAAAAACCTTACCAGACTGACTGATTTTAGTGACATAGTTAGTGTATCGATTCATATACATAGTTCGTTTAACGTACATTTATTTGTTTGGATATCACAGTATATACGACTGTTTATTATCTTAACCAAACATTGAAACTGTCAGGAAAATGTGGAGGCCATTTAAGTTAACATTATTTAGCTGTTGGGTCATTTTCTTTAAGTTTTTGGCTGTAGACTGCAAAATAGGGGAGTGGCTGTGCTGGACCGTTGGCTTGATCTAAGCCACAGGTGTCAAACTCCAGTCCTGGAGCCACTGTCCTGCAACATTTAATGTGCCGCTGCTGCACCACACCTGAATACAATAATTAGGTGATTAGCAGGATTCTGGAGAGCATATTTACGCAATGAGGAGGCAATTGAGCCATTTGACTCTGGTGTTTTGTACCTGTAGCACATCTAAAAACATCCAAAATGTTTTTATGTTGTTAGTGTGTCATGTTGTGACTGAAGCCTGTTATGATGACTTCAACACATTTCTTCAGATGGGTTGGCACAACTTTTAATACTGTCCAAAATTTTTTCTAGAAGCTGACTAATTTCTTTAGTCATTATTTCTGACTTTTTTATGCGTTATCTTGTAAACCAGGTGGGCAGAGTAATTTGAATGAATATGATGGTGACACACACAGGTGAGTCTGATTAGTTTTGTTCACACTTCTTTTTAAAATATTTATTTTTTTATCCTAATGTTTCTGCTATATTTCCTGTTTTTCCTTCCAGGCTGGAAGTCTTCCTCCTTCGTATTGACGAAAACAAGAGCAGCACCAAAGACACTTCACCATCAGTGATCACAAGACCATCCATGGCCGCTTCCAATGAACTTTCAAAGCACACTTCACTTTCAGTGCAAAGCACCATAAATGTATGACCTTTGTTGTATATTGCTGTCAGTGCTGTTTGATGTTTTGAAATAAAAGTAGATTACATACTGCAACTGGTGCTGGTGTTTTTGTAGCATCTAATGTGGCATCTAATGTCTTTTAAAATTAATTTGGGGATTATTGATGGCCAATAGTTTCTGGAAAAAAAAAGGTTTTAATTGTTCTAGTGGCTTTTATTTGGTAGTAAATTGACAAAAAAAGGTAAGTAATGAGAGAAGAGGTAGACCGGGAAGCGAACCCACTACAGCCGCATTGATAACTAGAACCTCCATATGTGGGTTGTGCTTAACCCCTGCACCATGTTAGATTAACACATTCATAGTGTTAACTTTTGACAATATACACTAGTGTTGGGTAGATTAACACTGAAGTGTGTTTGATTTCAACTACTGTGAGTGTTGATTCAACTATATCACAAATAACACTTTCAAAAGTGTAACTTCTACTTTCAATGTGTTGAATTTAACTCTGTAAGAGTTGATGGAACACTTCAAATTTGCTGTGTACCATTGTTACATTTGGAGCAGGAAGGAGAAAGCTTTTGAACTGACTGACAAATTGTCCAACATGTAACACAACCTGAACAAAACTATATACATCTTTAACATT
>NW_015120350.1:0-1605 GCF_001443285.1 Poecilia latipinna
TTGTTCACTAAATACATGAAGAATAACTGCAGCAAATATACAAAAAGATCATTTAACATTTGAATCCAAGAAATATTGAAGAAAATCTCTGACTGGAAACAGAAAAACAACATATGGATCCTGGAATAATCCTGGAATAATGCTGGAATAATTCCAACTTCCATCTTTAAAGGACTGGAAAAATAAAATATTTCTAAGGAATCATGTGTTAAAGTTTCACCAAGAAACAGTTTGGATCCATAAAAACATGTAGAGATGAACTATCTGTTCAACAGTGAGAGAGTTTCTCTGACAGGAGGAAAATCTTTAGACTCAAATCAGCAAAGAAACACTGAGGAATCATAAGCCAAGAACCTAAATCCAGGAATCAGAGGTTCAGTGAATGTGGTGTTGAAGGTGTGGAGGTGGATCAGTGAGTCAGAGGAGACTCTGTAGAAGGACAGAATGCCAGCAGGCCAGTCCACATACACTGATACTCTGTTAGAGACGGAGGAGGAGGAGGAGGAGGAGGAGGAGGAGGAGAGACGAGTTGATCTGTTATTGTGCCAGACAGAGAAACCATAAACATCAGAGCAGCTCAGACTCCAGGAATGATCATTATATCCAAACCAACAGCCTCTACTGTCTCCTTTCCTCCTGATTCTTCTGTAACTCACTTATATTTCAACATCTCCTCTCCACTCGACCTCCCAGTAACAGCGACCAGTCAGACCAGTTCTACACAGCAGCTGATAAACATCAAATCTGTCTGGATGATCAGGATATGACTGAAGCTCCTTCACATCTGTCACCTTCCTGTTGTCTTCAGACAGTTTGAGTTTTCTGCTCACTGTGTTTGTGTCGATGATGAGTTGACAGGAATCTGATGGAGAGAACAAACACAATCCAGCTGCAGTTATTGATCATTTATTGATCTTTGATGATGATCCTGAATGAGTGATGTGACAGTTTGAAGATGGTTGAATGTGAGCTGCTTTGTTGTCATGAATCAGATGAAAAACACACTTACACTTCCTCAGACCTGGTGTCAAGAATGGGCCTCCAGCAGGCTCCACCCTGAAAGGAGGAGGGGGGTCAGACCATCAGTCTCTTTCAGCAGCAAACATGGACATTACATGTCTCTCAGACACACATTGTCCTCCACTGAGACAGGAACAGTCCAACATCTGGATTGCAAACTGCAGTGGATGTAGGAAGGACAGTTGGTGCTGCTGCAGCACAACTCATTTCTCCAAACACAGGAAAAGCTCCAACAGAGAGGAGAAAGGAAATCCCTCAGTAACAACCTGAAGAAACTCACTGAAGCCTAAAAGGACATCAGGAAACTAAGGAAACATTTCTGGAAGCTCAACCTGATTTAATAATCAGCATTAAAATCCAATCAATCTAAACTCTGATCAACACCTGGATACCTGCTCCATCCACACTCCCACACACAGATGAAGGAATGAAACACTAAACAACCTGCTGCTGAAAACCTGCTGTGGCCTCACTGGAATATCCAGAAATACAAACATTAAAAAGGAGAAGCTGCATCACATTCAACAAAGAGTTCAACAAGAACCAAACATTTGATCTCTGAGCTCAGACTCACAAACCAGGGAG
>NW_015120351.1:0-1603 GCF_001443285.1 Poecilia latipinna
CACCATCAGATGTGCCAGTATTAAGAAATAATGACACTTACTGTTCAAAATCAATAAACATAAATACCTCGATGACATTCACTCTGCCTGTGCCAAATATCAACTACAAATTTTAAAATCACAACCTCACAAACTCATTAAAGAACTAGAACAAACTCTAGAATGTCCTAGTACTGTCACTTATAAAAGTTGTGATTGAATTGCACTTTGTCAAATAATTATGAATTTCATATTGTTCTACTAAATACCAAACATCCTTATTGTCCCACGCTTCAAGACAAAGTCCTATTTTTAAATTTCAGAAGTTATTCACATTTTATTTGAATTTCATAGCAGTTTTAACCAAAATTTTCCTCAAAATTCACAATTTACACCCAACTGTATATAATCAAAATCAGCAGTGATGCAGAAATCCATCAACAATTTTAAATGAAATAAAAATGACATAGATGTTGTTTAAAGCTGTTCAATTTTAGATGATCAAATCTAATTTAGTAGAAGCTTCTATATCACATACACCATATTTTAGTCAAGCAGGAAGGCAATATGACTCTACATTAAAGAAATCCATAATTCACTATTGTTGAATGAAAAAGTTAAAATTATTGATTAACTAATTTACAATTAACCGTATCCAAAAATTTACCAGGAATTAGGGTCTACTTTTCCTTCTCCCCCTGTTGATATAATAAAATTATCATTTTGAAAACAATTTGGAATCTATGTTACTGTTATATAATAATTTGCTGAAAAACTAAAATATTATAAGATGTTCCACCATTTCTCCAAATCTTCCATCTAGTATTCAAACTAGACTGAGATGTTTGAATTTTCAAAGTTCTATCAGTAATATCTTAACTTTACAATATCCCCCTGTGTTTTTCTTATTTCCAAAAAGAAAAACAATTTAGAGGTGGAAAACTAAAATTAAAGAACTTTCCCCATTATGCTAAAATTTCAACATGTCCAATCAGTTACCCATGCAACACATAAACCAAGTTAATTTAGTTAGAAGTTAGGTTAGTTTGTTAGTGTTGTTAGTCAAAGTGGATGAGACAGTTTCCTAATAACTATATTTAACTGCTTTAAGCCAAGGCCGAATTCTCGTTTCGTATTAATTCTACTGCACAAGCAGATGATTCAGCTTTACCCAGATTGTGATACCAAAATATGTAATCATCACCTTTAAGATTGTCTGTAAAGCAGTAGTACAAGTAAATTTATGAAACAAAACCTGCACTGTGTCTAAACAGTACAAAATCAGAAAAAATATCACACAGCTACTCCCTAAAGTGACGTCATATTTACATAGCGCTTCCTAAAACCCAGCAATGGCCATTTGCATACACATTCATTCTCATTCACACTCAAGCAGACTCTTCAACATCCCATTGTAAGAAAGATGCAGGATGTTACCCCAGATCAAACTGACCAAACAAAGTGAGGTGTGATCTGCCCCCAACACTGCTGTGAGAGCAGGAACACGACCCCATTCTCAGTATTTGAAGGGAGCTGTACATTAGTTGACCTGTAATGTAACCAATATATTTTTGAATTCTTCAGAAACTCTGGGAAAACACAGTAAACAGTGTAAGTCACCTAC
>NW_015120352.1:0-1603 GCF_001443285.1 Poecilia latipinna
TTTCCAGACTTCTCCTCCATGTGGAGGAAACATGTTGATCTTTGTATCTTACCAGAGAAAAGAGCAGCCAGAATAATCCACAGCCAATGTTCCATCTGTCCAACAAGGTTTAAACCAGCAGGAGAAAGCAGCTGATGTTCAACATTCAGTCTGACTGTTGTTCTCTTCACAGCACCACTTCTTATTGACACGATGCTGGAGCACAGAGCACAAGGAGAGCGCCGCCTGCTGGAGCATGTCGCCCCCTGGTGGAGAGGTGGAGTTATGAACAGTTGAGATGTGATCAGTGATCCTGATGACCCGAAAACCTTCATCACTTCTGAAATATTCCAAAAGATTTGAACAGGAAGAAAAGAGTCAAATGTCTAACCTGCGAGGCTTCAGCTCCTATTTCTGAAGTTTGAATATCTTTAAAAAATGTTTTTAAAAAACCTAAATAAATATGAGAATGAACTTTGAGCTTTATGTTGCTGGAAGTTTCATCACCAGTTGCTTCATGGTGGATATGATCTGATAATATTGTCATTTAGAGATTTTTATTAACTAATAGGCTAACGGACCGTCTCAAAGATCAATAAAGGATTTTTTTGTATTGAACGCATCGAGATACAATTAAAATGACAGTAAAGCAAAAAATAAACGTTCAAATGAGAGGACAGAATTAAAACTTCCTTCTCCAGCAACATCACAAATGATCTCATCCTGTTTATAAGTTTTGTATCAGAAAACCTTCAATCTGCTTTCAGATTCTTGCTTAATACAAGACATTCAACAATATACTAATAACTCTAATAATATTAGTCATCATAATGTTAACAATGCTGTGTAACAACATAATTCATCAGGACAGTTTCTCATATTAACGTAAAGCATTTCCTTATAGAAAGATTTGAATTGTTTAATGTTTGGACATTTTTAAATTCAAACTGTTTCACTGCACAGACTGAAACAGTAAAAGTGGATCTGTGTGATCCACTCGAACTTATTGATAATTCTTATGGCTCTTTTTTGCAGATTAATTAGTGGTTGTGATATATTTGCATAACTATGGGCTTTATTCAGTATTAAACATTATGATATTTTCTTTTGGATAATATCAAATATGTGGTTTATAAATTAGCTTCATCAATAATAACTCAAAGAAATGTGTGTTCCTGAACCCTTTATACATTTACTCCATTTTTATTTCAGAACTTTGTTTGCAATTTCCAAATAATATTTTAGTTTTAATCAAATTTAGTGACGATTTCGTGTCGTTAGGTTATTTAGCAGCTTCTCCATTTCATTTCCAACAAATACCAAATTTGTGTCATCACAGTTTGTCATGATAAATTGTCGCTGAAATTATTGCAATAAACAATAATTGTTTTGAGAACATTTTACAGTGATAGAAATAATGGCATAAATTTACAAGAACACAAAACTTTAAATTTTAATGAACATTTAAACACTGGAACATTTGAAATTTCCAAGATAAATAAAGAAAACAACCAATAGAATAAAATTATCTTACAAAAGAAGTTCTAGTTGAGACCAAATCGGCAGACTGAAGAGTTTTATCGTTCAGTTTATGGTAAAAAAAAAAAAAGAGAAAAACCATAAA
>NW_015120353.1:0-1603 GCF_001443285.1 Poecilia latipinna
AGCTTTTCAGTTCGCGAAACCACAAAAAGGCTAATAAACCGGCGACCGTCAGAACCGCGCAGGGTAAAAGGCCCAGGCAGATCTTAGGACAACGGGAGGAGCTCATTCATTTTTAGCTCACAGAAAAGGCGCCAAATTAACAAAAGTAAACTGACCAATATGATTTAGCCTTTTGCGTGCCCTTTGACCCCCACAGACTCACTGATGTGTGCTACGTACAAGATGCTTTGACACAAAATGTTTTTTTCTCCACAATTTTAATAGTAAAGAGGGTTAGATAATAAAATATACAATAACTATTCTTTTCTTTTTTATTTAAAAGGAAAATCTCAAGGAACTCAAAGTGTATACAGCTGCAGCTGCAATAATCCATCCTGTCACTTGGAGGAAATTTAGAATCACACAGAAAAGCTCCAAAAGCGAATCAAACTTAAAACTCTGAACTAAGAACTTCTGATCACATAATAGCAATTAACTATATCTGCCATGGTAAATCATTACTGACAACTATAGTGAGTAATCCCTAACATTAATATGATCATACCGCATGTAATCATGTGTACATATGTATTGTTATTAAGAGTGAGCTAAGAAAATGTATGTCTGTATCAAACAAGTAGCCCTTCGTGTTACTCTGTACCCATGAAGTAGCTCCCAGTCTCAAAAAGGTTGGTGACCCCTGTTCAGGTTGAACCTGACAGCTGATGGTTTTCCAGCCTGTCGGCTCTGCAGCCTTAAGAAAACAAACTTCATGATAATAGAAAAAGTTTCATCTTTCAGTTTAACAGAGACGCGTTTCTGTCACCAGTTTGAACCAGTTCAACCAGTTTGAACATTTATTTATAACCTGAGAAGCAAACAGGGGAAACGTCTTCATTACTGCAGATTAGTAGAAAAATTAAGGGTAAAAAATAATAATGAAGTATAACATCTAAAAATGAAACATTACTGTGTAAAAGTTTTAAACCCGTCAGTTTGTTTAGTTTTATTTCCCTCCAAAGATTCGATCTTGGTGTAAAAATGTCTTTTGACTGTTTTCACCTTTACAGAAACATTATTATCTCCTCTGCATGTCCACTGGATTTATCAAGATATAAATAAATTATCTGGGCAGAAGAAAACGACCCAGAAAGGAGGAAATACTTTTTATCATCCAGTAACTTCTGGACCAGTAACAAGCTAACTGCTAACGCAGCCTTCTGCCCCCTAGTGGACTCCATATGCAACTACAACCATAATAAAGCTAGAGCTGATATGGGAATAGTACTTCCTTTAGATTCTTTCAAAGTAAAAGACAAGGAACGAAATTCTCCTGTAAGTACATTTAGTTCATAGATTTATTATTCTATCAGGAAATTAAATGTTGAAGTGAAACAGTTACTGTATCACAATAAGAGAAACTGCAAAAAAATATTCCAGAGGTGTAACACTGAAGTTACTGATGTTACACGTCTCAGCTCACAGTGGACAATTGTAACAAATGATGTTTTGTTTTTTTGTTTTTTCTTCTTCTGATGTGTCTCTGCTTCCCCTTTGATCTTGGTGGAGAGCCTGTAACGATGACCAGCGTCAGTGGAAAAAAAAAGACGACCGCCGTCTTCTT
>NW_015120354.1:0-1602 GCF_001443285.1 Poecilia latipinna
AACATTTGAGGAAAATATTTAAGGCATGCAGATTTCAGCAGGTTATTAATTTACTATGCCATAAAATGCATTCCCCTGCTAACATGGAGAAATGAAGAGTTAAGAAGAATTTCACCTTTTCTACATAATGACACTTGTTCTCTGAGCTTCTGCTGTAAGTTTCATATCAACAGGACAACAGTCAGGGGATGCAAATATTGGCAGGCTCAGAAATGAAAATGCATCCCCTCCTACATTAATAGACCAGAGAGTTCAGGATGATATAAAATGTTCTCCATAATGGGCCTGTGTTTTATAATGCTTTAAACTATTATGGTGCTAAAAGAAAAAGCGGGGATTTCAAACCATCTGTGGAAAACATTTTCATCAGACACTGACTGAAAAATGTTCGACTCATGTGTCTCAAAGGTGTAAAAACCGTATTTATTTCAGTTAATCTTTGAAATAAAACCCACCGTTTTAGGGCTGACATGGTTAAGAAACATGATAATGTTACAAATATCTTCAAAAGTTTCCTCTTTGGTCATATTTCAGTCTGTTTTCTATTAAATATGCAAGAGTTTAGAGCGATGCAGGCTCCTGCTACAGGGGATGCAATTCTCTGCAGGTCTGCGTTTCTCTGCATAACACCTGTAACATCTGTAACACCTGACCTCCAGGACCGACTTTGGATACCCCGGTTTTAAAACATCCTCTTATTTATTGTATAGTAGTATCAGCCAAAATAATATAAATGGCCATTTAAAGAACAAATCATACTAAGAGATTAACAGTAAATACTGTACTTTCCGGACCTAAAAGCCTTAAATTTTCTCAAAAATCAGCAGTGCGCCTTATAATCAGCAGTGCGCCTTATAATCAGCAGTGCACCTTATGTGTGCACCGGATTCCAAAATCTGTCCCTGACACAGAGACGTAAAGTTTACAGTTCGTACGCTGGCAGCGATGAACCAATCAGTGATTGTTGTCCGAGTTCTGCAGCATAGCCTCGGTAAAAACCAGATTGGTTTTTCCACGCATCACCGTCCCTGTTCATCTGCGACTCCATGCGCGCCCATCTCACTGCTACTGTGAAAAAGGAAGTGGAGAAAACTAATTCGGAGTTTGCCGTCATTCCGGGAGGATTAACAGAAGAACTCCCACCGCTGGACATCGGTGTAAACATGCCGTTCAAACAGAAGTTGGGAGCGGCGTGGGAGCGATGGACAACAGACTGAACACACGTTTACTAAAACAGGGAGGCAGCGCCGGGCGAGTTACGCCACCATGTGTGAATGGATTCTGGATGCCTGGGCTAATGCATCTGCCTTAGCTGTTGTCCGAGCTTTCGCAAATCCGGCGTCATTGCTGAACAGCCACCTGGCAACGAGACTGACTCTGACAATGATGAGAGGGAACCTGGCATGTTTGATGGCGAAATTGCCCAGCTGATCAATTCAGATACAGAAGACGAGGACTTTGATGGATTTGTGGAAGAAGAATAAAAAGTAACGTGAGTGTATTGTTACATAGTCGAATAAAGTTAAACTAAACTTACTGTTTTGTTTCCGTTACCTTTTTTTTTTGTTGACCGTATGTTTTAGCATGCGTCTTATAATCCGG
>NW_015120355.1:0-1600 GCF_001443285.1 Poecilia latipinna
AAGTTAAGGCTGAGTTAAAATGCCAGTAAGCGCTTCTAGGTAAAATGTTTCTGATAAAAACACTACCTAAAAGCAACGAGTGATCTGTAAAAGCCACCGGTAAGATCTGGCATGTTTTAAACACATTAAAATGGTGTTTAAAACAATAAAAACGATCAAGACGAGCTAAAGAGATTCTATTTTCCTTAATGTGGGACCATGTGTACTACCTGGAGCCTGCATGCATCCTCCTCCATACATCCACCAGGCCATTAGATGAGACCAGCTGCCGCAGAGCATGTTGGGCCGCCGGATGTGGCTCTGCATGATTACGATCTAAAAACTCATTTTCAGTACAATTAAAATCCCCACCAATAAAAACATAATCTTCCGACCCACAATCATCCAACCGTTTCCCAATTTTTTCACAACGCTTTTTCTCTGCATTGGCGATAGGAGCATAAATATTAATAAAAACTATACTAAAATGATCAAACTTTGTCTTGACTAAAAGACACCTCCCTTGAACGACATGTTCGACTTCTGTGGAGTTTGGGGTGAAAGCTCTGGAAAACAGAAAACCCACCCCTGCACTCTGGGAGGTGCCGTGACTTAAAATGACCTCCCCCCTCCACTCTCTGCCCCAGTCTGTTTCTATTAAAGAATCGCTGTGAGTTTCTTGTAAAAAAAAGATGTCAATTTTCTTTTGGTTTAATGTTTGGTAAATTAGAGCACGTTTCTCAGCTCCCCTCGCCCCGTTAAGATTCAAAGATGCAATTTTAAAAGAATCCATATTGGGTAAGAAGCTAAAACCAAAATACCAAAAGACTATAAAAATAAATAAAATACTACTGTGCATCATTTAAAATCAAAGTTGTTTTCTAACTTTAGTCATTATTTTCTTTAATCTAAAAACTTCTGTTTCTGCAAAACCTGACACTTCTTTGTTCCTGATGTGATATCTTGCTGAGAAATAAAACAGTTTTAAATCAGGAAAAAAACTTTCAATTTTTATACCTCTGAATCCTTTAGTTTCTTTTAAAAAAGTTCTAAAAGACTCTACAGGGTATCTTGGTGTTTTGCAACTTGTTTGACTGACAGATATTTCGCTGCTGTCAGAGAACCAGCTCTCATTGTCGCTGCTGTCCGACACCTCCTTCCTCTCTGCAGCCAGCTTGCAGGCCTGCTTGCTGGCCTGTACAGCTGTCACCACATTCCTCCTTTTACTTCGCCTCTTTAACGGGGCTGAAGCCTCCAGTTCCATCGCCTCTTCCGTTTCACCTGTCTCTCCTGCCACTCCAGTTCCAAAAACCAACTCTGCACCGTTCTGTTCCTCCACCTGCACCTCTCCTTTCCCTCCCTGATCCCTACACCCTAAATGCTCTTCATCGCCCCTCCCCTCCACCTGCTGCTCTCCCTGCACACCATCTCTCTCCCTCACTTCACTTTCACCCTCACCACCATTCACCCCATCACTCCCACCATTAATACCATCACCACCGACATTCACCCCATCACCACACAACACTGTGCTCTCATCCTTTCCTACATCTGCACTCATTTCCACACTTTCCACTCCTGACACCTCAACAGTACCTTCCGCCTGCTCCTCAGCAGCGGG
>NW_015120356.1:0-1600 GCF_001443285.1 Poecilia latipinna
CCCGCTGCTGAGGAGCAGGCGGAAGGTACTGTTGAGGTGTCAGGAGTGGAAAGTGTGGAAATGAGTGCAGATGTAGGAAAGGATGAGAGCACAGTGTTGTGTGGTGATGGGGTGAATGTCGGTGGTGATGGTATTAATGGTGGGAGTGATGGGGTGAATGGTGGTGAGGGTGAAAGTGAAGTGAGGGAGAGAGATGGTGTGCAGGGAGAGCAGCAGGTGGAGGTGAGGGGCGATGAAGAGCATTTAGGGTGTAGGGATCAGGGAGGGAAAGGAGAGGTGCAGGTGGAGGAACAGAACGGTGCAGAGTTGGTTTTTGGAACTGGAGTGGCAGGAGAGACAGGTGAAACGGAAGAGGCGATGGAACTGGAGGCTTCAGCCCCGTTAAAGAGGCGAAGTAAAAGGAGGAATGTGGTGACAGCTGTACAGGCCAGCAAGCAGGCCTGCAAGCTGGCTGCAGAGAGGAAGGAGGTGTCGGACAGCAGCGACAATGAGAGCTGGTTCTCTGACAGCAGCGAAATATCTGTCAGTCAAACAAGTTGCAAAACACCAAGATACCCTGTAGAGTCTTTTAGAACTTTTTTAAAAGAAACTAAAGGATTCAGAGGAATAAAGTTAGAAAGTTATTTTCCCAATTTGAGATTATTTTACTTCTCCGCGAGATATTATATCAGAAATAAAGAGGCATCAGGTTTTACGGATACAGAAGTTTTTAGATTAAAGAAAATAATGTCAAAAGCTAGGAAACAACTTTGAGTAAAAATGAGGCACAGTAGTATTTTATTATTTTTTATAAGGTTTTTATGTTTTGGTTTTAGCTTCTTACCCAATATGGATTCTTTTAAAATTGCATCTTTGAATCTTAACGGGGCGAGGGGAGCTGAGAAACGTGCTCTAATTTACCAAACATTAAACCAAAAGAAAATTGACATCTTTTTTTTACAAGAAACTCACAGCGATTCTTTAATAGAAACAGACTGGGGCAGAGAGTGGAGGGGGGAGGTCATTTTAAGTCACGGCACCTCCCAGAGTGCAGGGGTGGGTTTTCTGTTTTCCAGAGCTTTCACCCCAAACTCCACAGAAGTCGAACATGTCGTTCAAGGGAGGTGTCTTTTAGTCAAGACAAAGTTTGATCATTTTAGTATAGTTTTTATTAATATTTATGCTCCTATCGCCAATGCAGAGAAAAAGCGTTGTGAAAAAATTGGGAAACGGTTGGATGATTCTGGGTCTGAGGATTATGTTTTTATTGGTGGGGATTTTAATTGTACAGAAAACGAGTTTTTAGATCGTAATCATGCAGAGCCACATCCGGCGGCCCAACATGCTCTGCGGCAGCTGGTCTCATCTAATGGCCTGGTGGATGTATGGAGGAGGATGCATGCAGGCTCCAGGTAGTACACATGGTCCCACATTAAGGAAAATAGAATCTCTTTAGCTCGTCTTGATCGTTTTTATTGTTTTAAACACCATTTTAATGTGTTTAAAACATGCCAGTTCTTACCGGTGGCTTTTACAGATCACTCGTTGCTTTTAGGTAGTGTTTTTATCAAAAACATTTTACCTAGAAGCGCTTACTGGCATTTTAACTCAGCCTTAACTT
>NW_015120357.1:0-1600 GCF_001443285.1 Poecilia latipinna
TGGCGATGCCCCTGCCTGTGAGCATATTATTTTTCATTCCAATGCCTGCTCTTCTACCATTTAAATGATCTCTGTTTGCTATGCTGTCAACAGTTCTAGCTTCTGATTCACCTGTGAGTCTTCAAGCTTTAACATTTAGTCAATTTAATGATTTAATTTAATGATCTACAAAACATAGCTCAAGGAATTCAAATGAAGAATTTTCTTTACTAAAGCAAAAAATAGGTTTTTCTGTTATATGGTAGTTTTATATTAAATGCACCGTGGCTTTGCAAATATTTGCATATTTTGGTACAATAAAAACAGCTGCACTTTTTCTGTAAAATAACCACAAGTTTTCTGAAAAATTGCAAATAATTTTAAACTACATTTTATTGCAATTATTTCCATAAAATTGTTGTGACTACAACAAAGTTGCGCTATGACAGATTTTTATTGTGTAAAACCATTGTCCATACATTCGGAGAGATAATAATGCTTGTCAAGAGTTAAGGTCACCACAGCAGATTCACACTCAGCTCTTTGCCCTTTTCATTAAAACTGTGTGTTTGCTGCAAACAGGACTGGCACAAGCCTCCATTGGGGCCCTAAGCAAAATTTGGTTTTGGGTCCCTCTAGTTCTGCTAACAATGTGGACTGGCTGCAATCAGCAGTCCAATCACCTGCTATAAACTTATTGCATCTTTGGCAGTGCTGTTTACATTGTATACATGTATAATATAGGATACATTTATTGGCCAACTGATTTATGGACCAGTTGATTTCTGGGTGCCGATTTCCTTAATTTTGGGGGGTCATGACCGGCCAATACTTACATGTGAAGTCTATCTTATCCCCTGATCTTATCTTCATCAGCAAAGGTTTATAAATCAGCCTCTGTCCTCTTCTGCTCTGCAGTGAGAGGTTTGACTGACAGACCGACCCACCAGGTCAGGTCTGCACGTTTACAGGCACATTTATATTCACCCCACTGTTACCAACTAAGTGACTTTCTTGTTATATTTAGCAACATTTCAGACAAAAAAAAAAATCATATTAACTAAAGTCAAAATGTGCAGGTCAGGCTTTTTAAAGATCGGTAACCAGGGATCAGCCAGAAAACTGCAATCGGTGCAGCCCTACACACATATTCATGACATTCTATGATTAAATTAATTTCTCTTAAGCGTAACTCCAACAGCTAAAAGTTTAATTTATACCAGGTGAGTCTTTCTCCCCTGAGAATGTGGACCGGTACCAGTACTGGACTGATTCTGAGCCTTCAAATAATTTTAACAGAAGTTTCACATAACTTAGAAGTTTATGTAAAAATAATGTTTGTTTTAGCCACAACATGATTATGGTCAGCAGCAAACAACATATCCCCAACTACACCAAAGAGCAGCTCATTGATGAAGCAGCTATGTAGCCTGACATATAAACATTTTGCTAGACAATGTCAAATAATGAGAAGTTTTAATTATTGTTATCAAACGTTATCAAACACGGTGTTTTGAAGCCATAAATACCTCAGAAACATACAGAGCCAACCTGAGAATCATCCCATTTAAAATTTAAACTCCGTTTCACACAAACATAAAAAGACCCTAGCATAAATGTT
>NW_015120358.1:0-1599 GCF_001443285.1 Poecilia latipinna
TACTGACACCTGCTGGACATTAAAAATTCCTACAGGCAACGTAGTGATTTGATGACCTAGTCTATACAATAAGATTTAATTAAGTCTTTGTATTTTATTGAATATTATATATTGTATTATGTCATATCTTCAGTTAAATTTAAAATATATTTGATATACAGTCAATAAAGAATGTGAATATGTACCATAAAGTGAAAATTTAAGTGAATGTGTTTGGAATGAGGATGCTTGTGGACTGTTTTTTTTCCCACACATTTTTGTTTTAAAAAGTTTTTACAACATTTTGAAATTTAGCCTGTTACGCTTTTTTGACAAAACTTCTCCTGCTGTAGAAAAAATGAAGTAAACACTACATTTACCGTGAACCCTTGTTTTTCTTAGGGGTTGCGTTCCGAAAATAACCCATGATAGGCGAAATTCGTGAAGTAGTTATAGAGGAGTTTAAAGGTGCTCTACTCATGAAATGAGTTCCTTTCTGACTTCTAGGTCAGATTGACCCACTACATTTCTTTTCAGTCAAAACATATCTTAATGTGAATCAACCAACAACATGCCTTTTAACTATTAGTAGAATTATATTCCTCTACATAATTACCTTCATTTTTACAGTTATTACACAGCATAAATAAATACTTTACACTGAAACCCAAGAACAAAACCTGTTTTCAGGTCAGTGGATGTGCGTGTGCATCAATCGGGCCTTAATCTGATCCGCAGTCGTGTCATTAAAGTGTCTCCTCCAATCTGCCCCAAGAGATTCACAGCTGGATCTACGGCAGAGCGATGGATCTCGTCAAACGAGACAGATTCGCTTCCTTATAAACACAGTTTGGCGTGTTCCTGGCTTTCCGGATTTCTCCCCTCGTGACGCTGTGGATTGTTACCCACTGGTTGCCTCAGTCCCTTCTTCGCCTCTGCAGATTAACCATAAACCGTTCCTGGATTCTCAGCTGGCAGTCGGTTCGCTCCTCGTTCCTCCACACCTGAACTTACCTGTCCGCCCTCCGCCACAGCCTCTACATCATCAACCAAGAACTCACTCCGTCAAGACCTCACACTGGAACCCGGACCACTTCAAGGACACCCACAAAGAGACCATAGCCTGGAAACCACTGTATTACCCCCCTGGGGGAAATCTATCTTCAAGTAAGAGCAGTTTAATTCTTCTCAAAGTTCCGATTTCCGACAACCTCAAACTCACCATCTCTTTCTCATTGCTCTTCAGCGTACAGACGACTCTGTCTGGTCCTTGCCAACCCCAAGGACAATCTTCTCATCATTGTTAAAATAAATGTAATTTATCTGATATTTGTTCTGCTGGTGGCGTTTCTGTATGTGGGTAAAGAAACTAGGACCCATTATGACACTGGACCCTTGGATATCAAGGAATGATTGCTTCCTGGAGGTGTGAACTTTGTTGAAGTTTTAAATTTGATCCAATCGCTAATGTCTTAAACATTACTCTTGCTTCGTGTTTAATTGCTCTATATTTGGAAGCATGGTCAATGCGAATGGTTTCATTCAATTCCTCCACTACCATTGCTAAAACTACTACCACCAATTATATGGATGACTAAAATTCTAAGGTAGTGCAGAAAA
>NW_015120359.1:0-1599 GCF_001443285.1 Poecilia latipinna
CCACTAAGGGGAAAAGCTGGATCGTCTCTTGATTTCCTTTTAGCTAAAAAAGATGAAGTGTGCTGCTGTGTGTTTTATTCCAGACAACACAGACCCAGATGACTTCATAACCAGACCCACCCCTGGTCCCAGAACAAAGTCTGAAGAATTGCACATTATTCAGGTTTAGATACCTCTTCATTGTACCAGTAACCGTATTAATCTTATATGTTGCATTCCATGTGTGAGGCACTATTTCCAAAATGTATCACTATGGCTATTAGTGACAAAATTCCCTACACCTCCATCTTATCTTTTGTCCCATTATAAAGTTTATAATCCACATGGTGAAGATTCTGAAGAAGACACTCATGATTACTAACCCAGAAACCCTTCTTCATACGACGTTTAAGCATACACTGAGAGGTGTGACACTTTCTTTTATTGTTAGGTTTGTTTTCAAAAGGTGGATTTTATCTTAGGGAGAAGTAAGGCTTGTTTGATTGTGTCCATCATACAGTGGGAAAAAAAAGATCAATTCATATTATTTATTCCAACTTGACAACAACAGCTAAATATAAAAACATGTACAGCCAAAACTGTCTATTTTTAACACAGTTTGAAACTAATTAAAATCTTTATTTGTTAAACACAAAAGCGGTGCATTTTATTGGTTTTCAGGCTTGCTAAAACTAGCTTTGTATAGAACATGCATACAATCTGAAACCTTGAATTAGTGATTCTACATTGATTAAAGAAAACTGTGATAATCGTCTGTGAAACATTTGAAACGCTTCATGTTTATTATACAGTAATAAGATTCAGTCTTAGCTAAAGCTTCACTTGTGACATGTTTCTTTCTCCAGTTTAACAAACAGTCATCCACTAAAACAAGTGTCAAGTCTTCCAAAGTAAAAAAAAACAGACTTTTTAAAATTTTTTACAACTATGGCTTTTTAAGAAATCATTAATTACTATAATAATTACTAAATTTTGTTTTAAATTAATAATCTTGGAGCAAAGTTGTTTCAGTATCCCTTATGGTGGTCCTTGCCATGACTTCAGATGAGCTGTCAATTTGAAAGACAGGAAGATGTTTTATTCAAATCATATACACCATTGATCAATAATGTTGAAAATAAAATTCAATACTTTACCCTTTTCATGAGATTTCCTAATCTGAGTCATTCTTAAGCTTATTGTAGATTGTCTTTACCACTGCGAACTCTGCTGAAACATCTAACAAAGCAGGTTTTGATTAAATGTAACATCAAATATTTACAGAATGTCTTTCAGGACACATTTCAAAGACAAATAAGTCTTGATTTACCTGGAATCGAATGACCGTCTGATCTGAGGGAGAGGTCAATGGAGTTGTTCAATGTGTCGTCCATTGTTTTCAAAATTTCCACCTAATTTAACATTAAAATCTTTATTTTTAGGTAGAAATCTAAAGCTGGATTAAAGACAAACTAATTTACACATGCAGCACCCTCTGCAATTACTCATATATGTATGAGTAATTGCAGGGGGAAATCAATAGATTTCCTTTTTAGATTCTTTTTGCTAAAGAATCTAAAAGAATAAAAAAAAAATTAGATTCTTCTAAAGAATATAAAA
>NW_015120360.1:0-1599 GCF_001443285.1 Poecilia latipinna
AGTTCTCAGCAGTCACTATTGGAGCAATACGATATTTGGGTCTTTAAATTATTTAGTTTAAGGTCCTTTTTTAGTCAACTTCACTGAATTTGAACAAGAATCAGGTGCACAAGTTTGAATATGTTGTGCCTCAAATCCTCACAGACTCAACCACATGCATACGCCCCCACTAATATTTGGGTAAACAGCCCTTAGCAACCTGCAGAGAAACTACATTAGTTTCTTTTAGTTATCAACAATGTCCCAGTGTAATTTAAATGCACATTTGGCCACTTATAATATGAGAATTTGTGGAGTTGATGAGACTTGCTTTACTTCCTGGTAGGTCTGGATACAGTTTAGACTGGAAGAATGTCAGAGGTTTAAGATTAGCCTTTTTATGGGTTCCAAAAAAAACAGCTGGAAGTTATATTTGTGTGTGCTGCACGGCTGAAACACACTCCTGTGTCTGCAAGTTTCAGCTCTCCAGCTGTTGAGTAAGAGCTAGCTAGGAGCTATGTTGATTATTATTTAACCAGTTTGTTTCAGTACCACTCGTACTGAAACAAACCTTCAACATGATATTATGTCCATCACTCTTCACGGTTGGTAGGTTTTCTTGACTCCTCCTAACATCATTTTTGTCTCTGTGGCTCAATAGATCTCTTGTATTTTCACTAATTCCCATGACGACGGTTTGGGTCAGATGGTTGAAACTCGGAAACTGGTGATCGAACAGGATAGTGACCTTAAACGAACAACGCTGGCTTGATGGAGTGATGAACTTTAATGATATTGAACATGAATGAATGAACTATAAATATAAGCCGATTTGTACAAAGGAACTAGTTAAACCTTACCAATATGGCTAATGTGGGGATTATGCCAAAATGAGCTGATGCCGTGGAAGATATTAATATAAATACATTCAGACTCATTGAAGTTGTATCGTCGTCCCACCTTGTAAAAGAGAGGAGTTCAAATGCATCCCTACAATATCTGAATTAAGATGAAGTTTCTGCTCACGATGTGTGTGTGTTTGTATCAACTTCTTATCAGATCAGTAAGTAATCCTGAATGGCAGCGTTAGCGCTGAGCTTTATTTTCCACGGGAAGAGAAAGTGGCCGAAAGTGACAGAACGACGCGTGACGCGCAGACATGCCAGAGTGTTTAGCTCTCGTCTAGACTGAAACGCTCTCTCATCGGGGATCCCCAGGTGCCGCGTGCTCAGATAAGTGCAATAACGTGACGCAGTGAGTCACATTGATTTGTTGCTTCTAATGTCGGGCAAGCGCCGTTGGTGCAGGAGAGAACGTGGGCCTCCATCTGCACGGCAGAGGAAGAGCGATTCCCTCTGACGACGGAGCATCTGCTCACCTCTTCAAACAGCAACTCACTCTCGTGGTGCCTGGGGGCGCTTTCTGTTTTCACTTCCATCCGAAAAGGTTGTAAAACATGTTTGTGTTGTTCTTGTTGTCATTATTGATCTCAAGAAGGATTTCAGTGTGGGAAATCATTTTATGCCTTACTCTTGTTTTTTTTTTTTTTTTTTTTTTTTTTTTTTAAACCCCGGGGGGGGTTTGGAATTTTTCTTTTTTTGAAAAAATAAAATTTTTTTT
>NW_015120361.1:0-1597 GCF_001443285.1 Poecilia latipinna
TGCATTTCTTTAGATAAATTCATAAAATGCTCCAACAGGTGGTTTCCACAGAGCTGAAATCTAAGATGGCAGCAGCTGATGCAGCTCTTAGATCATTACATGTTTTCTCCCTATTTTTATTTTTACTTTTTATTTTTAATAACTTTCTACATCAACATGTACACATGTCCTCCCTTGTCGCTTCTCACACTTCACATCTTAACATCTTCATTGATGGAAGAGACGGTCAGACAGTTACATCTCCACCTTCGTCCCATTAAGAGAAATCCCTCCTCATCAACAACATCCATGGATTTATACATCAGAATAACTGCTGTGAAATGAACTGGAGAGATGCTGAAAATACAAACTAAGTAATAAAGGTTCACAATAATGATAATACAAAATAAAATCAAAAAGTACACGAACCAATAAAAAGAATAAAATTAAATAGAGGTGTCAAGGTTAGAGTATGAATTTAGTTATAGGTCTCCATCTTAAGTTGTCGTCTTGATGTTGTTTTTTCCATATATAGACTTTTTTAATCCCATCTCTCCACTGTGTAAAACTGGGAGGTTGTGGCCTGAACCAAGCAGAAGTTATACACTTTTTACAATCATAAGCAGAAATATGATCAAGTATTTATTGTCTTTGTCAATCATGTCTGAGGGCATTATTCCTAAAATAGAAACAGATATATCCAGATCTAAATGTCCAAAATACTTTTAATATCTGGACATTTTTCCAAAACTCCACCACCTTCGGGCGATCCCAACATAAATGAGGAAAATCCTCCACTTTTCCACAATTTCTCCAACAAAGTTGGGATGTTTCACCATATTTAGATGTGATAACTGACATGACTCCGGCTCTCCTCCATGAGAGTTAAAGAAACGCATCTTAACTTTCCAATCAAACTCCCTCCACCTCGGCTGTTAGTTAATTTGTGTCCAGAGCTAAATGTTTCTTCCCAATCCTCGTCTGATATTATTATATTATTTCTGTCTGAGTCGTTGTGTAGTTTTTATAACAGTCTGCGATGCTTCAGCTGTTTCTTTGGGTTGTTTTAATCTGCATAGTTGAGGGTGTTTTATTTACTTGGCCTTTAAGTTGAAATGCCAAGAGGCGACTCGCCCTGTTGCCCGTTTCATAATATCTTTGATTTGTAAAGCGTAGAGAACCTTCTGCTTTGACAGTTAGTATCTCCTCTAGTTTATCTTTTGCCTTTTTAATGCCGTTATGTTTTCTTTGACAATATTTTCATTAGACATGATTGATACATTCATTCTCCAATATCTGAAACAAGGTTCCTTATTTATACTTAAAGTTAACATTATAGGTGCATGGCCACTTATAGTTATATTTTCTATGTTACATTTTAATACCTTATGTATATGTGGCTCAGATTTGTATAGATAATCTATTCCAGAGTAGCTTTTGTGTGGATCTGAGTAAAATGTGTCGTCTCTCTTCTTGGGGTTGATATTTCTCCAAGCATCAATCAGACCAGCTCTTTATAATATTATTTAGCATTCTGGATGTCGTTGTCTGTGGCCCATAATCAGAAGAGTATCTAACTAATATATTATTTTAAACCGTATTAAAGTCTCCCCCCATC
>NW_015120361.1:6077-7496 GCF_001443285.1 Poecilia latipinna
TTTTAGTTTAGTTCATTTAGGTTAGATTTGAGAAGGTCGTTGCTGCACACTCCACTCAAACAGATCAGATTTAGATGCAGCTGTCATGGTGGACCACTTTATTTCTAAAGCACTTAAAATAAAACATAGCAGCTGAACAAAGGGCTGCAGGAAAATGAAAACAAATGATAAAATATAAGAAAAATAGAAATCAAACATCAGAAATACAAGTAGGAGTTCAGCATTAACCCTTGTGGGTGCGAGGACTGAGGCAAACATAGAGGTCTATGGAAAATGATCCAGGTTTTACGTGTGGGGGGTCGATTGGACCCCATTTCGACATACAAGGGTTAAACAGAGATGCAGCTCACTCAGGGTTAAAACACAGAGAAATAAATGTGTTTTAAGTGAGTTTTTAAAAGTTGTATCATAGAAGTTGATCATTCACCAGGTTAACTCCGCAGTTACTGAGCTGTGTGTTTATGGTTTGTGTTTTATTTCTCTCATAATGTATCCTCACTTAGAATCACTTTATAAGCAGCAACGTCTCACAATAAAACATTTCATTTAATCTAATTCCTTCCTAGATCAGGCCTTTAATAAAGTAAACAGAGCGCTGCTGTGGGGACCACACCGTATGAGAGACGAGGGACCCAGACCGAGGTGGCCGAGGGACCCAGACCGAGGTGACCGAGGTGGCCGAGGCCCCGGGAAGCCTCGGAGGGTTTATCGGTCAGAAAGGCTCCAGAGAGCCGAGAGAGACTCGGAGGGACCCGGAGCGGCAACACTTACCTCTGTTAACAAGTCAACATGTTATTTCCACCCTCCGCTCAAAATGGCGACTGACTTGAGGAAAGAGATCAAAGTTAGTTTCAGTTCCTGTTTCCACAGAAAGTCACGTGACTTGTGTTTTCTTCAGCGTCCAGAATCAAAGTTTGATTCATTTGAATAAATATTAACAGTTCAATTTGAGTTTACAAAGTGAAATAAAACTAGAATAAAGATCGAAAACTTTCATTATTTCTGTTTCGCTGTTATTGAAGAAGATTTGGAGCTGAGCAGCTTTTTGTTCTGCAGAAAACCAGCAGAACAAACGAGTTTAACAGGTTTTTGATAGTGGATTATGAGCGCTCACTGCCCTCTGGTGGTGAACTATCGTAACTACAGATATTCCACTACATACTAACCAGGTCATTTGTTTAACTTAATTTGTTCTCATTTTCACCTTTATCAGGTCAAATAAAATCAGCTTAAATTAATGTTGTTAAGGAGCCACTGCAGGGTTAATAAATGGAAAAGAAAATTAAGCTTACTTAGTTAAAAATCCTCACAAAAAGATTAACTGTCTGTAACTTTAAGAATCAAGCCTGAAAAAATATATAAACTATAAAAATGTGTAATTAAATCCAACCTGCTGAGATCAGAGCATTGAGCAGGATG
>NW_015120362.1:0-1596 GCF_001443285.1 Poecilia latipinna
AGGAGGCTCTGATTCAATTAGTATGGTTGCTTCATTATTGTCATTCAGCCATGTTTCAGTCAGAAATAAAACATCAATATTACGCTCGGTGATGAAATCATTAATTAATAGAGCTTTAGCACAGAGAGATCTGGTGTTTAAAAGAGCCAGTTTAAGTGACTTGGAGGCTGAAAGTTCTTCAGTCTGAGGTTTGAATTAAGACCGCTGCTTTTTGTATTTCTGTTTTTTGTATCTTGTAGTGATCCGGTCAGGTAATGTCCTGCTATGAAATGTCGGGGGGCCAGACACATTCTGGAGGAAGACGGGTGTAAAGATAATATCTGGACCCTGGTCTCAGACCTCAGAAACGCAGAGTGCCGGATCCTCAGGGAGGTCAGAGGCAGGTTGTTTAGATGAAGTGAGGTCTGCTATGTTAACGCTAGGTAGAGTCGTGCCGAGGAGAACCTGTTGATCCATTCTATCCTCCTGGGAGGAGGAGGAGTCCGTCTTCCTCTCTGACCCGGATCCTCCACCAGCATCTTCAGGCGGCTCAGGTGCAGCCCGACTCTCTTTAGTGATTGACTTCCTGGGAAACTCTGTTCTTGTGAGTGAGTAAAGGAGCAGAGAGGAATGGGGGATGGAGGAGGGGAACCGGTCAATCTGTCCCCAGCACTTTGTTTTGGGACACTTTGCTCCTGATAAGCGGAGGGTTCCATCCTAGTCAGACATCCTTGAGCCTGTTCTTCTGAAGAGATGGTCACATTGCTGTTCTTGTTGATAAAATGAAAAATGTTTGCAGTGAGCAGCCTTATCCCATGTTTGTTCAGACTGCGTCCTCCTCTTCCTAGAGGTGAAAGCGCTGCCAGTAGATCCAGAGGTTATCGATGAAGGTCACTGAGCTGGCAGAGCAGGTTTTAATCAGCCATTTGTTTATCATGCCCAGCCTGGAATGTTTTTCGTCTCCCCATTGAGGCGATGGAATTGGACCGCTGAGAAATAACTTCATTTTTAATTTTCCCATAGTGTCCAGAAGAATATTAAAGTCCTTTTTCAGAATCTCCGATTTTTGCTTTGCCAGATCGTTGGCTCCAACATGCACAACTAAAGTCTCCATGTTTGGCTGATCAGCGGTTAGAGAGAGCAAATCAGAAACAGTGTCACCAGGAAAAGAAACCACTCTGGTTTTCTTGGGGTTGCAAACATGACTGATTCCATTTACTGTCTCATCTCCAACAATAAGCTCTCTTTGCATACCTTTCGTTTTCCTGGTGGTCATTTTGTCCTTCGGAGCTTTGTGGGGTGGATGTGCTGGTCTCGCCTCATTGTTGATGTTTGAAGGTGGGTTTTCACTCAGAGGCTCAGGCTGGAGAGCAGAAAATCTGTTTTTCAGTGGGATTCCCACGGAGTCTGAATGTTTTGAGGCTTGGGCTGGTCGCTTTGTCCTTGGAGTCGGTGGAGCCGTTTTGGTTCCAGCTGCTTGTTTGCTGTTCTTTGGCGGAGCAGGTGTTGAAGTTGAAGGTGGGTTTCGGCTCAGAGCCGGCCACGCTGTTTCGTCCAGGTGAGGGGTTCTCCCTGTTAGTCGTCTCATGGGATCTGCAGTGTGAGACTTTTGTTTCG
>NW_015120363.1:0-1596 GCF_001443285.1 Poecilia latipinna
AATGTATCACATTCAACAGGCTGCGTCCTTGTTTGTCCTTGGGAAACAAGTACTGCAATATCGGACAATCGGCCGGACAATCCAACATGTTAAATATCCCCTATTTTGGATCGGAGTGGTGTCAACAAGCTCACTCTGAACACACAACAGGAATATCTCATAAAATTATCTTTACAATCATCATGATTGTAGTGAAACATCTGAAACATCAAACTCAACGTAGATATCACAGGTACAGGAGAAAAGTCAGCTAAAGTATAAACACACTGGTGGGGAGTCCCTGCAGCCGTGTTTTCATGATGCATTCAGGTACATTTCATACACTGTATAGTCTAAATATCAAAACAACTCTGAAGTGGTTGTATAGTTTACTCATCCATCATCACTATGCTCTGTTGTCATGTTTGGTAGTTGAAGCAGATGACAATGCAGACATAACATTGGGACGAGTATGGTGATGAGAAATCTACTTGTGAAAACAAAGCACTGACTGAAGGAAAACAGGAAATCAGAATGAGAGTAAAAGAAGAATGCAGCAATAAACATTAAAACCATGGAGCTTACATATGAAGAAGAGGTGATTGGTGACAATCGTAAACAAACCAAGATATGCAAATTATAAACGCAAGAGACGATGAGAAAGCAGACCCCCACTGATCACAAGGATCTGTTTTGTAACTGAACAGTGGACAAGTTGTTCAGTTCAGCCATCCTAGGAATGATTGGACTCTTTGTGAAGCAACATGATCAAGTATTTAAAGTCTGCAGCTCTCAGTCAAATAGCATTGATCAGCAGATTGAACTGTCCATGAATGAAACAAGTCAAATGTTAAAGTAAAGAATTCATTAATCTGGTCTGTGAGCTAACAAAGTTAACTGATTCAATTTCGGGGGTTCTTTGGTGAAAGCCAGTCTCATTTCAGCCCTCTCCTTTCATAGTTTTGGAAAGGCATGAACAAAGAATAGTAGATTTAATCTCTGTTCATTGTTAGTTGTAATTTTATTTAGGAGAGTGTGAGTTTGAAAGTTAGATATATCATAAGAAAAACTGATCAAATGATTATATGTACAGCAGTTACTTAAACAGCACATGGGCTCACATTCATCTCACTGAAATACTTCAAAAAGGTTCTAAGTAAATTCAGACCCCAAGTTGTGTAAACTAAGGATGAGCTGTTCTTCCAGTGTCTACCTGAAGAAGGAAGATTCATTAATGTTTTAGTATGTAACTTTCATAAAAAATATGTTTTATATATACTTATCAAAACTCACAATGTCTTGACCGTGTAATATGAGACGGATAATCTGTGAAGAAAATCAAGCTCCTTCACCTCCACCCTGACCAACTGCAGACCTGTTGCAGCGTGATGACATGTGCACAAGACTCCGCCCCCAGCTCCCTGCAGGAGGACAAAAAGCTGCTCACTGACAATGACTATCATTGGTTTTAGCTGTCAGGTTGTCATTTTTAATGTGCTAATATGCAAGATATATAAAAGAAAAAGGGATGCACTGCTTTGCTACTACTTCTCAACGCTATGACAATTAGATAAGATCAGGAAAAGTTTTACTTATAAGCAACAGTCTATGTTACTA
>NW_015120364.1:0-1417 GCF_001443285.1 Poecilia latipinna
TGGACTAACTTTTTTTTTGTTTTACAGTACTTGGTTAAACTATGATCTTGAAACCGGAGCACCAGATATGCAAAAATCTACCTGCAGACTTTGTTAGCTACCCTGACACTGCAGTCATCCTGGACGGGGCTGAGCCGGTCTTCCTCTCCTCCAGAGTGACGAGTTTTCTTCACCAGTAAAGGCAAACAAGTCTGATGTTTAATTAGCTGCTAGGAAGTATATTATATATTCACTGTTCATTTTGCTATCCTGTTTGTACCTACAATAAAATTGAATCTCATTTGTAATACTCTACATTTCACAAACCTTTTTTTCCCTTTTCTCTGTGTTTACATTTTATCAAGTATTTGCATGTAGATCAGGAATTCAAGTGAGATGTTAAAATGCAACACATTTAGGTAATGCCAGCAAAGAAATGTGAATATTAAGCAATATGTAGTCATATAATTTAATATACTGAATAAGGCTGGATGATATGACTTACAAGGTTTTTTTTCATACCAGATTTGATTTTAATCAGTTCCTCCTGCCCTCAATTTCTATAATAAAATCACAGAAAATATTTTCAAAAAGTGCCTTTATTTCAACCATCTGTTCTGTGAGTTGTATGAGGGAGCATTACGGTCAGGATTCAATTGCAAAATGCAGTCATCGTTACAGCAGAATAAAGATGCAATTTTATAACAATGTCTTAAAATTACAAGAAGATGTTTTAATGAGAAATAAAGATTCAGATTGATCTGACGTAACCAGCTCAGTCCATGTGGTTCTGACATTTGTCAGTAATCAAGAAGATGTACATTTCCACCTCAACTGACCATGTAAGCATTAAGGTAAAAATAAAAAATAGAGCAAATACTGTATACAAAACGGAAAAAGAGCAACTGATAGAAATGCTTTCTATATAAAGAAAAGCAAAAAAGTTAATAGCAGGAGAAAAGTTGTTGGCAACATTAGCTCAGCCAATCTGTCCATCCAGGAAGCCATCAAACAGAACTGTCCAACTCCAGCTATAATGAAGATAAAAAAAGAAAGAAAACGGAAAGTTAAAATAACAAATGATGCCAATTTAATAATTCAGATCTAATGCGTTCTGGAATCTATTATTGACATTTTACAAATTTCACAAATCAATTTGAAGGTTTCACAAATGTTTTATTTATTCTGCCGTTAGTACAGAATAATATAGTTAGGTTTGAAATGACTAGGTGTTGTAGTTTTTAAAGTACAACACATTAAAAAAGCTCAAGATAGTGAAAAATTAAGAGTAACTGCCCTTTAGCTATTTTCCGAATTAGATGCTACATTCGGAACCTAACTTGAGCTTCGACTGATAGCTTGGGCACAATATAGACAGATATATAGATATATATCTATATGTTTATATAGATATATATCCATATCTATCTATAAAGCA
>NW_015120364.1:7105-8700 GCF_001443285.1 Poecilia latipinna
AGAAACAGAAACATCCAGATTAACTCAGAAATGATGATAAATCTGATTTTTATTCAACCTTAAAGCACCGAGCAAAATGTAACACAAAAATATTCACAAGAAATAAAAATACAAGACATTATAGATATACAATCATTTATGAACACTGTATTTCTGAACCTCAGCTAATGTCTCACTACATACTGAATATTTACATTAGTGACCAAATTATTTCATGACCTTTTGGTAATAAGTCAGATCAGAGGTTTAAAATTCAAAGTTATTTATTTTAAAACACATTAATATGAAAGCAACATGTAACAAATGAATAAAATGAGGCATAAAATATATTTCAGTCAGAAGTGAACATATTTAATCAGCAGAAATCTAATTATGTTCAAATTCGGCATTTTATGCAAATAAACAGTTTTAATAGGACTTCATGTTTATATTCAGATCATGTTTAAAATGATAAAAAGAAGCTTCTATTTGTATTGACATCACATTAATAAAGCAGGATTCATAATAATAAAGAATTATTCATATAATACTAACATGGAGGATTATTTTTTTTGTTCTGTCTCAATAATGAACTGATCAGTTCAAGCAGCATAACTGATACTGTAAATCTTTCTTAGGGGCCCATCGTACTTTCTGCTATGAGGTTTCATGAGGTTTTAACATGTAACCTCATGAAAGCCTCATATTAAGGCTCATATCCATGCAGTGTTATATATCCATGCATCACATTGTGAATATCTGGAGTTTTATATATTTTCCTTTAATTAAGGCACCATAAACCTGTGATGTAAACAGAAACTTTCCGTAAGAAGGAAAGAAATAAAAATACATCCAAACTATTAGCAGTATTTCTGAGTTGTTATTACAATGTAATAAATCATCTGTTAGTTTAATTGAGTCTCTTTTGTTTTGGTCTGAATGTTTTAAAGGCCGTTTTCATGTCCAGTTCCATCTCAGCCTTACAGACATAAACATGCAGTGAATAAAACAGTTTATTGCAACAAAGGGTTAAAAATAAACACTGAGGCTCTTAAAATGTGTTTATATTTAAATTTTTAAATTAACTTCTGTGACTGTAATCGACCAACAGATACTGCAGTAAACACATTTTCCCATGTTCCCTAGAGGCTCCGTAAACCCAGAGATTATAATCCAGGACTACATTAATCTGTCTGCATTATAATCCAATAAAGGTTAATCAATTCAATAACTGGAACTGGATCTTAAACTCTAAAGGCAGAAAATATTTCCAGATTTTCTTTCGTCAAACTCTCCAGATTCTGGACTGGAAGCGAAAAGTTTAGAGATTTTAGGGTTTGAATAGAAAAGATGTTGGTTCTGGTCAGACTGGACTCTCCTCCTCCTGATGGATCCAAACCAGTTCCAGTTCCAGTCATGAACTGGTTCCTCAGGCAGCAGAAATGATTCAGTTCCTTCAGATCTTCATTCTGTCATCAATAATCAATAGTGATCAATCAGAGGCTGCAGACTGGACCAGAGGACCAGGAAGTGTCTCTGTTGGTCCATCAGAACCTTCACTGAGATCGGCTCTGATCCAAAGTCTGACTGGATCAATGATCAGAGATGATCAACCT
>NW_015120365.1:0-1595 GCF_001443285.1 Poecilia latipinna
TCCCCACAATGTAGTATGTGTCAGGAAAATGGTTTCCACATTGTATTACACACACACGCACACACAGACACACACGTTTGTCTCGCTGTCTTTGAGGAGACTTTCCATTGACTTCCATTCATTTCTACAGCCAAACCCCAACCAAACCTCAATTCACACCTTGGAACTAAACTTTACCCCGAACCCTTGAATTACAATCAGTACTGGTTGTTCTTGAATTACTGGTTGCTATCAGAATACTAACTAGTAATAAGACAGCAAGATAACAGTACGTAACCACGGCAACTGGAGACAAGTTAAAGGCATGCCACAGTGTTAATAAACAAATAATCCTTCTTATTTGATTACATTCTACTTGGAAAAACGTGAAGATCAGGAAAATGTCATCACGTTCCACAAAAGACCTCCACTTGTTGATGAAAATGGTTATAATGGACCTCTATAGATTACATACAAGTACACACACACACACACTTTTAAAGTATTAATATGAAAATTGTGTTTCTTCTTCATAAAAACAAACTTTAAATCAGCACCGAAATGAAACATGCACAAGTCATTGTCAAAAAGTAAAACATAGTTGCTTGCTAAATGAAACTTTTTTGTACCACTTTACATTGACAGAATGTTGACTAAGATGGTTGACTCAACTATTTTCAACTATAAATTGTACTTTTTTCTATTATATATACAGTTCTGGAAAAATTAAGATCCCACTGCACTGAACCCCACTGAAAACCTCCTGGTTATTCCACCAAATACTGATTTATGAGTTCCAACATTAGTTTTGTTGTTTCTAAATGAATATGAACTCGTTTTCTTTGCATCATTTGAGGTCTGAGAGGACTGCGTCCTTTTTGTTATTTTGCCAATGTCTCATTTTCTGCAAATATATACAAAATTTCCGCTTGTAATTTCAGATACATGGTGTCAGTAGTTCATAGAATAAAAGAACAAAGTTCATTTTACTCAAGCATATGCCTATAAAAAGGAAAATCAGAGAAACTGATGATTTTAAGTGGTCTCTTAAGTTATTCCAGACCACACACTAACATGTGTTATTGAAATATTAAAATATAGTTGTGTGATCTGAGTTTTCTGACCGTTGGCGTTGCTTTCGCTTAGATTGTTTATGCTGCTGTGGACTGCACAAAAGGACTGAACCATGACCTCTGCAAGCAGGAGGGGGTGGAGGGCTACCCAACGTTCAACCACTACAACTACGGCAAGTTTGTGGAAAAGTACAACGGAGATCGCGGGGTAAGCTCCATCTTTGGTCTCACCAGTGTTTTAACACACTTGTCTGAATCACAGCAGACTTTACTGGACGGATGTCACAATTAGAACTACTCCACCAGTTCCTCCTGCGGCAAAGCAGACCCACAACAGGACGCTGCCACGCCTGTACTTCCCCCTAAAATGTAACCGTGGCCATGAAGCTCAAACGGTTCCACTTTAGTTTCATCACCCTACCATTTTAAAGACCTACATGCTTTTAAAACAGAACTCCTGTGTCTGTTTTTGGATGATGCTCCAGGGTTTCCTTGAGTGTAAATAAGCCTGGCGGGCCACCAGGCTTTACTTGCCCCCCCCCC
>NW_015120366.1:0-1594 GCF_001443285.1 Poecilia latipinna
CTAAGCTAGGACTGCTAGGCTAGGACTACTAGGCTAGGACTGCTAACCGAGGACCGCTAAGCTGGAAATGATAGTCTAGGACCGCTAAGCTAGGACTGCTAGGCTAGGACTACTAGGCTAGGACCGCTAAGCGAGGACCGCTAGGCTAGGACCGCTAAGCTAGGACCGCTAGGCTAGGACCGCTAGGCTAGGACTGCTAGGCTAGGACTGCTAGGCTAGGACTGCTAGGCTAGGACCGCTAAGCTAGGACCGCTAAGCTAGGACCGCTAGGCTAGGACTGCTAGGCTAGGACCGCTAAGTGAGGACTGCTAGGCTAGGACCACTAAAGTAGGACTGCTAGGCTAGGACCGCTAAGCTAGGACTGCTAGGCTAGGACCACATCTGGTAGAACCTTTTCTGTTCCTGTTCAGATCCCAGATCAGACTGGGTGCTGACTGATCATTCTCAGGTGAAACGCTGCTGTGATCTTTGACACGGTTTGATTTGTTATTTATCGTGTTTTTATGTTTCTGTGGATCTGGAGTCTGTTGGATAAATCAGCTGTTGGACAAAGTGGAAGAGACACAGAGGACAGAGAGGACACATGTCCATCAGCTGGAGACGCCACTAAGCAGAAGCTGTTAAAGAACCAAACCCAGAATCTACCTGTCTCCTCACCTGTCCTCAGCAGGTGAAGCTCTGTCCTCTGCCGGTCTTTCCACATCCTGTACTGCTGTCTCAGCGCAGACACGTCCATCTTCCTCTTCCTCCTCTTCCTCCTCCTGGTTCCGGCTCCCTGCAGGAACACCTGGCCACGCCCCCTCAGACTCCCTTCTCTCTCGCTCTCCGCCTGTCTCTTTAAAGCTCTCCGCCCTGCCCCTAGCGCTCAGTGCGCATGCGCCTGTCCTCAGCATGGCAGCAGCGGAACCGGACTCTCCTCTCTACCTGGGCCTGGACTTCAGCACCCAGCAGGTAAAAGCAGAACCTCACCGGACTCAGTCCACCTGCAGGTTCCGGGAGACGCGCGTGTTTACGTAGGCGCGTGCATGTGCGTGGACGGAAGCTTACTGCGCAGACGCAGATCTAAAGTGCAGAGCGTCGGTGCCACAGATGTTTGTTTATGAGAAGCACGCGGAGGTTTGTTTATACCGGAAGTGATGAGGTTCACTTTGAGTCTCGTGCAGAGTCCAGCTCAGATTGGAGAACCTGTTCCGTGAAGAACTACTGGTTCTGACCCGAATGGACATTAACTATACAGTATCTGTTAACTAAAGAACAAGCAGAACCAGAACCTGTGGGAGGTCAAAGTTCACCCAGCAGAGTTCTGTCTGGTTTGATCAGGTTTAACGTTTGAACCCGCTGCGGCTCTGACCTAGCAGAATTCACGGACCCAAAGAGGATTCTGAACTTTGACCTGCAGCAGTCAAAGTGATCAGGGTCCAGTCGGGTCGGACCGCCCTGATACTGATAATCCAACGTGGCGGCGGCAGGAATCCAGTCAGACTCAGACGTTTATTTTTGTAGCGGCTAGAAAATGTCGAATCTGCTTTAAAACTTTTACATTGTTACCTTATGATAAACTGAGGCTTATTTTAGTCTGTTGATGTTTATATGA
>NW_015120366.1:6754-7293 GCF_001443285.1 Poecilia latipinna
AGAAGCTGGTAGAGGTGCTGATATTTTTAGCAACAAAAGGGGCCGTAAGTCAGATTCTGCTCCAGCCCTCATACAGCCTTGGACCGGCCCTGCATGATGAGGTAATCTGCTGCACTACACAGAGATGCGCAACAAACAGGAGATTTAATTCAATGCTGCTAATGTGGCTTTAGTAGCTCTAACATTTTGTGTCTGTTGAGTTTTTAATAAGCGTCACAGAAACTATTCTGGTTGGTCGAGTTTATGGGACGAGTTTCTCAGATCTCCATACGGCCGTGCGCATTAACTCTAAGTAGACAACGCATTTGATATGGTTTGATGCTTTGAGTAACCGGAAAAATACTAAAAATAATAATAATATAATATAAAATCAGCGTGATGCGTTACAGACAGGACAGTGCGAAAGCTCCTCACCAGGCTGAACCTGCATGATCAGGTTAGCGCTGCTCGTTATCCACAAACGCTCCGGCCAACCAGGACCACAGACATAAACTTTACAGGGAAGACAGACACAGAGCCACACGCTGGGCAGCGTGTTG
>NW_015120367.1:0-1593 GCF_001443285.1 Poecilia latipinna
GCCCTCTCTCCTACAGCATCCACCTGGCACGCCTTTCAGGATGCATGTCTCTTTTTCTGTTTGTTTATAATCTTGATTGAGATACAAAATAAATAATATTACATAAGCAGCATAAAGTGTGACACAATGACCGCCAGGGGGCAACAAAGATTGAGGCAGTACATCAGCCTAGTATTACATAAATACATTAAAGAGAACATAAAGTGCAAATTTTAATAGCTTTAGTGTTGGTGGAATTTGCAATAGTTTTGATATATTGTTTGACCTCATTGTCAAAAATGGAAAGAAGGGTTTTTTTATTAGTGTAACTGCATTTATGTATGTGCCATTTGGCTAAGTATATAATAAGATTAATAATATAAAAATGTTTTTTTTAGCTGTTGGATAGTTAATGAAGCAAAACAATACATGTTCAAAACAAATGGAGACATACGGTTCAATAGAAGCACAATGAAAATACTTTTTCAAAATTAAACAGAGAAAAGGCCAAAATGAATCAAACATCTTCTGCGTTTCCTTCACAAAAGAGCAAATAATATCCATGTTACTGTTAAAACGTTGTAGAAAAACTTTGGATTGGTAAATTCTACAAATAATTTTAAAAGACACTTATTTTACTTTATTAGTTATATATTTGGTAAAGTCCAAATCCTTTTCCAGTTAAAAGTTATCAATAAAGATGTTCAAATTAAATATCACATATGGAGTTGACATGTTTTTCTGAAATAATGAGCATTTATTTTTGCTGTTTGTTGCTTTTACAGGTTGAGCAGAAACAGATTTGGAAAAATTTCAAGTTTAGTTGGATAAAAATGAAACAGTCTTGGATTCTGTCCTATTAAACTTTTAAATAAAATAACTACTCCAGCATATTGGGAACCAGGGTTTTTTGTTTCTTTGTGGGGGGAGGGGGGGGGGTTCTGTCTGCCTGCTGCTTCCCCTTTTCATCCACTAGAGGGCGACTGGAGGCTGCACCTGTGGAGAGCGTGCACGCTGACTCAGCCAGTGCACCTATAATCTATCAGCTAATCATCCTAAAGTATATGAGGAGCTGACTGCCAAAACCTTGACACCAGTCGGCTCACTCCTCCTCGCCTGTACTTACCTGTCCGCCTTCTACCACATGCGGCCTCCTCATCTCCAAAAAAGAATCCATTCTAACAAGAACTCACTGGAAACTGAATCACTTCAAGAACGCCCACAAGGAGACGGAACCCTGGAGCCCAGGGTTTAGCCTCTTTGGCTAAAGTCTCCTTGGAAAAAAAATAAGATCTTTCTGATTGTTTCAAAGATTCAATTTTTCTGACGACCTCGAACTCACCATTTTCCTCTCACTACTCTTCAGAAAACAGACAACCCCAGTAGCCCCTCCCAAGGACTAGACTCAGATTCTCACATTCTCATCATTGTTGAAATAAATTTTATTTATCTGATTATCTATTCTCCTGGTGGTGTTCTGTATGTGGGTAAGGAAACTGGAACCCAACATGAAATTTACAATATCTTGCAAAAGGAATCTGACCTCTTAATACAGTGTTTCTCAACCCTGGTCCTCAACGCCCCCCTGTCGTGCATGTTTTAGGTATTTCCCTT
>NW_015120368.1:0-1593 GCF_001443285.1 Poecilia latipinna
GTTAGCCAATCTGTGACTTGCTCAAGAAACACAAAAGTGTTGAGAGGGTCCACCATAGGACGAATATGAAATGAAGGTTGATCACGATCTGATCCTCTGTAGTGTAATAAGTGTTAAAAAGAGGAAAAAATAGGAGCTGTAAAGCGTGGATCCATTTCTGTGTATCTGAAAGCTGTGTGTGTGTCTGTCAGCTGTGTGTGTGTCTGTCAGCTGTGTGTGTAAGCTTCTGCTGCTGAGCAGACGTTATGTGTTTAAATGTACTATTTTATGTTTATTGCAATGTCTTTTAAAACCATGGTCAACACTGGGAAATTATAATCTGTGGGAGGTTTTTGATTTTGTTTGCTGGGTTTGATTTTCTGCTGTGTTTGATTTCCTCGCCGCCGTGCGAGCAAAACTAAAAAAAGAAAAAAAAGGAGAAAAGAGAGAAGAGGTGATTTTTGTCCCTAAATTTTAGCCTAAACAGATGGAGGGTGAACTTGAAAAGGAAAAATACTATCCAAAGTGGGGCGTTGGGCCATGGATTGCGCTCGGTGAGCAAATAGAAGCATTAATAACCTATTTGTCAAAGCATGACGAATATGAAAATAAGGGAGAAAGAGAAAAACTAAAAAAAAGGGCTAGAATACCTGGTGCAGAAAGGAGGCGACCTGTCAAACAGACAGCCTTTGGGGAAATATTGGCTGGAAGCAATAAATGTCACTAAGGGAAAACTGGTTGAAACTAAACTAATCCTGCACAATTCACTAAATTCACATGTGGTAAAATTAACTGTATGAAGGATGAATGAAATTACATAACAGGTAAAATTATAAACAAAATAGACATCTAATGGGTTGAAGTTTTTGAAACTCAGCTTAGCTGTAGACATGGTTAAATTTAAACTTAATGAAACTTTAAAACTGAGGTTTATAGCAGAGTTGAACTTTATCATGGACTAATCAATATTTTTCTCTCTCATTATCTTATTAAAACAGGATTCCTTTTTATTTGAAACTTGGTCACCTTAAAATGTCTAAAGAGGGAACAGGATTGGTAAATGAATATGAATATTTGTATCAATTAAAAGGTGATTATGAAACAGCTCCGGATTCAATTATGGTTCATTACAAAATATTCTTGTCTCAAAGAAAATTTATGATTCTAAATCCAGATAATTCGGTTACCTTACTTCAAACTGGGAAATAATATGTTGGAAAAGGAGTAATCACATTTCAGCTTTGGTTTAAAACCAGACAGCATTTATTACAAGACTGCTTCATTTAGTTTGACTTTTTTTTTTATTCTATTTTCATTTTTATTAATATTGTTGTTTTTATTTTTTCTAATAACAGACTAATTTACTAACGGAACTAACTGCTGTTTTCGAAACACATGCGTGTCTTGGTAGAAAGGCACAAATTGGACATGAAACTTTTAAAGTGGATATGATAATAATTGATTATGTAAAAACAAACTGATTGGACAACAACTGGCTCACAACATCTGTGTGCCTTAAATTTTGATTGAATTGATACATAAATTCAAGTCCAACAAAATATTTGATTTGAAACGCAAAGACATCTTACAGTACTGCATAATCTTTGTCTACAT
>NW_015120369.1:0-1592 GCF_001443285.1 Poecilia latipinna
TGTGTGGTTCTGTAGGATCTGAAGGTGTGTGCTCACCTTGCTCTCAAGATTCTGGGAGCTGCTGGTGACCAGGCTGAGGCCTGAAACCAGATCCAAAACCACAACTACAACCAGCAGACTGTAAAACTTTTTTTCGCACGTCATGTCTGATCTCTGCAAAACAAATAAAAATACAAAGTAAAGGTAAAACTTCAGCCATTCAGTGAAGTCCAGTAACTGTTCTGCTTTTAAACAAGGATAGAAACACCTAAATCTGATTTAGAGTTCATATAAAATATCATAAACGCACATTACACCAGCTGCAACTGTTATGATGCAGATCCCAAGACCGAGTTTTGCGATCTGTGTGGTCTCCGTGTTACAAACGATCTTTGTCATATTGTGTTTTCAGAAACATGACGGAGTGTGCGCTCTTGGCAATAAACTAGCTTTGACGGATATTTCTCTGGTACCTTTGTAAAAAAGAAAAAAAAGTTTGCCAGTTAGGAGTGATGGGTGTTTTAGCTAGAAATGAATTTTTCTTTCTGCTATATTCCAATTACAAAATACGTTTTGAGTTCTGCATTAAGATGAGTGTGTTATGGAGCGTTACCGGTGACAAAAACGAGACCGACGCATACACTTTCACTGCAGGCCCTAATGCGTTTTTCTCTTCACTTGAGAAAACCTCATGTGGGAACTTTTTAATGGTTGTTCGCTCGCTGTTTAGCTACACATAGTCAAATGTTCTGAGTACAGCAAATATAATATCAAAGTTAACTAAGAGACCGTTATTAGAATTGACCGAGGCTGTGTGAATCAAATGCAGACAATAGTGCGATAGTTTCGCTTACAAAAACATAAGTTAACTTGAACAATTATATTTATTTAATCAAAAGCGAAATCACCTGCAACTTTGCACATGCGTGATTAAACACTCGTTACGTGTAATCACATTCCTCTAGAGGGGTGTTTTAAAAATGCCATCCAGAAAGCCAGACAGCCCTGCTCAGACTCCCAGTTCGCGACGAGGGCAGCGGGACTGTACAGCTCAAAAGTGTTGCACAGGTGGGAGGGACTCATGACAGCTCTCACTGCTCGCTGTAACTGCTATGGTACTATCACATGTTGCCCCCAAAGTTTCTCCAATAGTCCATTAAAAAGTCGTTACATTGGTTGCTAATCGCTTTTTAAAAAATCGCTAAATATAGTGACGAAGTTCTTAAGTTTGTAACAGTAGAGCAGGACCGAGTAATGGCACTTCCACTGCTGAAGCAGTGGCAGCCACCGAGCCTCCCATTAATTACGGTTTCTTCCATATTCTGCACATTGTTTTGATATTTTGATGCAATAATAATAAAAAGTAGCGTCCCTTTCTGTGACAGTTAATAAATCGCAGTTAATAAATCTTGGTGGCCCCCGCTAAGCTTCGGGATTTCTGCAGTTATTTCTTGGGGGTGTTTCCCCAGCCTTGGATTTCACTGATCGACTTAACTCCCCACCGTACAAAGTAAATCACCACATGTTTTGATTGCGATTTTTTAACGGCGTTTGTGGAATGACCCGATACATTTTTAATACTTATTCAACAACAAAACCTTCTTTTTTTTTTT
>NW_015120370.1:0-1590 GCF_001443285.1 Poecilia latipinna
GGTGGCGGCAGCTGGAGAAATGGGTTACTGTTGGAGAGCGAGCAGGTAAGCCTTGTAGCTGGTGAGGGGAGCGAGCTGACATCTGAGCGGGGGGTCCCGATGGCTAACTCCCAGGGCATGAAGCACCGGCAGGCCCAGCCTGTGGCGAGACGCAGGGAATCCACGGGAAGGGACCAGGGAGGTGAGTGCACGAGGGAGGGCAACCGATTGGTAACACCAATGGCGTCGTGAGGAAACACAAGGGAAATCCAGACAGGTACGCTTATCCACCTCGAGGACTCTCTCAGGATGACTTCAAGGAAACCAGTAGAGGCAAACACTCAGGCACTGGAGTGTCAGCTAGTCGCTCCTTATGAAGCACCTCTGCAGCTCTCGGAAATTAGACACAGGTGTGTCTACAGGTTGGCCACCACACTTCTCCAGGGGCTCCGCCCAGTGGTGACATCTGGTGGCTGTGAGGGGAAGTAGCAGCTTCCCAGAAAACCCAGGACAGAACAGAAGAGGAAAAAAAAAACAAAACAGAAAAAAACCCAACCTAACAGAAATGAGACTTCAACGTTTTCCGTCATCTGACAAGCAGCAGGTCTACTCCACTTTATTCACCAAAACGTTTTGATTCACCAAAACCTGATCTGTAATCTGGAACATTCAGCTCCAGTTAGCCGCCTTATCTCACTGCGCGAGAGGAAACTGCGTCATGCGTCACGGGCAAAAGGTCAAAGGTAACAGGGTGACCGGAAGGCTTATTGTGTTGTACAAAAAAATAAATTAAAAATAAATAATAATAATAATAATAATAATAATAATAATAATAATAATAATTTTAGTACATGTTATCTGTCAGAAGATGACTTAGGAAATAATAATACCAACAAAAAAATAAAAAAATGACCAAAAGGGAACTTGGGGGCAAGGGGCAAAAGGGGCAAAAGGGGCAGGTGCTCATCCCCCCACCCCCACCCGCACGTGCCTGGAAATGGACAAAACTTTCACCAGCTAAAGAGCCAAAAACTGTTAAATGTTTTCTAAGAAAGGGAAGGCTTTTTAATGCGACACTGCAGTTTGTCCAGTTCAGTGTGACGTTTTCAAAGTGAATTTTCATCTCTGCTGCTGCGTTTGTCTCCTCACTGTGTAACAGAAACAGGAGTGATCTCTGTGCAGTCGGTTCTGTACGGACGGGAAGACAGAGAGACCTGCAGTGAGTTCAGACCCGACAACCAGCTCACCAACACCAAATGCTCCCAGAAGGGCTCCCTGGACACGCTGAAGGCCAGGTACCAGACCCAGTGTTCCCAGTTAATGCCATTTAAAGTTCCAACAGCTGCAAACTATGTGGCTTTTAACCAAGACAAACTGTGTTGTCTCATCCAAAGGCAGTGCTGTGTTTTTTAAAATATTGATGTAAGTTCATGCAAATCTGGCTCCATTTGGCTAGCAGTAAAAAATGAGCACATTTTGATTAAAGCAGTTTTGTCCAAACCTTTGAACTCCTGATGTGATTCTGAACCTCCTGTTAACGATGCTACACGTCTGACCCTTCACACATCTGACTTTGATGGATACATTTGTAAAGAGTTTCCCTAAAAAAAA
>NW_015120371.1:0-1589 GCF_001443285.1 Poecilia latipinna
CATGTCAAGATTTGTACTGAATTGGTTCATGACTACAGTAGAGATTGTTGACTCTTGTATTTGATGACAAGTGTTTTGTTTCCTCCAACAGAGCCAGTCTCCAATGTAATTGTCTCCCCACCAAGAGCAGACTTGATTGAGTTCAGCAGCTCCGTCCATCTGTCCTGCTCCTCCTCTGGACCTTCTCTCTCCTTCATCTGGATGAACAGCAGCTCTGAGGTCACAACCAGTGACAGAGTTCAGATCAAGACAAATGAAGAAAACTCCAATCTGACTATAGTCAATGTGACCAGAAATGACCAGGGATCATACACATGTCGTGTGTCTAATCCTGCCAGTTTTATCATCAGTGATCCAGTAAACATCGATGTTTATTGTAAGTTATTCATCTACTTGATTACCATCTGTGTAAATATGCTGTAGTCATCACAGATCAAATTACCACCACACGTTACTGAACTGTCACATCAATATTATTTGAAAATATTTATCTAGAAATCTAGTTAATGCTTCACTTAACAGGCTATTGTAATTATTTTAAGATCTCAATCTGCACCATCAAAATATATGTAATTTCTTATTGTTACTTAAAATGACATTTTCTTCATATTTTGCCGTTTCTAGTATCAGATGGTCCATCTGGATCCATCACAAGAACATCATAAGAAAGGGTCAGACATTAATCTGACCTGCTCTGCTGACTCATCACCTTTTTGATCATAATCATGGTCTATTGTAATTATATACCCAAATTATTACAGTTATTGGTGGCTACATTAATAATCAGCCACCATGATTATGATGGTGGCTACATCATAATCTACAACACATTTTTGTCCTTTTAGTAACATAAAAGGACAAAAATGTCAACACTGCAACCCATATAAAGAGGGAGCTAAAATTCACTCATTCATCTTCCTTACTAGGGACTGCACAATATGTTACAGATTTAATGACGATATAACTGTGGGCAATACACATATCACTAAGATCTGTTCACTTAAGTGCAATGCATTGGAGCTCTATAGATTTAGTGAGACTCTTTAATGCAGTGCAATAAGTTTTGTAAGGTAAAGAAGTGGTAAGGTGTTGAAGTCATTAAGCTTCTACAACCAAGCTGTTTTGATGCTGAAGCAGAGGCCAGAGGAAAACTTCTTGTAGAGATCAAAATATGAAATCATTTTTTCTTTCATGCAGCTGGATAAATTACTCATTTTTTGAGGTCTATGCATTAATATCTCAAAGCAGAAAATGAGACTAAAAAGTTGCCAGAAGATGGAATCTAATCAGATCTGATCCCGTGGAAGGCAGGAAGAGTTGGAAATGTAAACAAAGAGATTGTATCTTCTTAAGCATAATAAAGTGAATGATGAGCTCCACAGGTAACTTTCCCCACAACCTGCAGTCAGACATTTGCAAACTGAAGTGAGGAGACGACACCAGAAAGAAAGGTGCAGAAATATGGGAATGTTTTCTGAAGTCTGTGTAGAAAAAAATTAGATAGGAACATGGCTAGCATGCTTCAGACCAAGCTCACTGTATATGAAGTTTCCTTCTTGGGTAACTTTATAATTATTTAATTCTCATTT
>NW_015120372.1:0-1589 GCF_001443285.1 Poecilia latipinna
TACAGTCCTGCTCACCATTATTGGCACCCCTTCATGATTTGCATAGCTGAGTGAATATCTTCAGAAATAAATGGAAATGTTCAAAACTTATATCAGGAGGATCTTTCAATTTGAGGTCCAAAGTAATCTAACAAAGACATTTACCATTTCAACATAAATATTTTAATTCCAAAGGACAAAACAGAAAACCAGCGTGTGCACTAATATTGACATCTCTCTTTAATATTAGGTTGCACAGCCTTTGGCAGCAATGACGGCCTCCAAACGTTTCTTATATTCATCTAAAAGCTTCTTGCATTTTCTCCCACACTTCTTTTGCAATATGCTCAAGCTCTTGTACATTTGCAGGGTTCCTTCCTCCAATGGCAGATTTCAGCTCCACCCAAAGATTTTCAATTGGATTGAGATCAGGACTCATTGCTTACCATTTTAAAACAGTCCATTTTTTTCCTTTCAACCAGGCCTGTGTGCTTTTGGAGGTGTGCTTTGGGTCGTTGTCTTGTTGGAGGACCCAGGATCTTCGCCGCAAACGAAGTTTCCTTACACTGGGCAAGACATTTCGCTCTAGAATTGCTTGATAATCTTCTGATTTCATGATGCCTGTGATACGGTCAAGGCCTCCAGTACCAGATGTCGCAAAGCAGCCCCACAGCATTATGGATCCTCCACCATGCTTGACTGTTGGTATGGTGTTCTTTTCTTTAAAGGCTTCATTGCGCCGTCTGTAAACATCCTGTTCGTGTGATTTACCAAAAAGCTCCACTTTTGTTTCATCTGTCCATAAAACGTTGTCCCAGAAGGATTGAGGTTTGTCCAGGTTCTCTTTTGCGAAGATCAAACATTCTTTTTTATGTCTTTTCTTCAGCAATGGGGTCTTCCTTGGCCTCCGCCCATAAAGCCCCATGGTACTTATTGAAACAATCACACCAGACTGCTCCAGGTTGGTCTTTAGGTCTTTAGATGTTAGACATGGTGTTTATTCCACCATTCGCACCAACCGTCGAAGACTTCTGTCATCAATTTTTCTCTTCCCCCCATGGCCAGGGAGGTTCTTGACCGTTCCATGCCTGGAAAATGTATTAATAACATTACGCACCGTTGAAACAGGGATACCAAGGTCTTTGGAGATGGCTTTATATCCTTTGGAGGACTTGTGCTTGAAAATAATAGCATTTCTTATGTCCTCAGACAGCTCCTTTGTCTTTACCATTGTCACATGTGGAGATGAACTAACAGGTGGCTTTTAAAGCACCAGCATGATTATTCATTGGTTAATTCATGTCACATCTGTGGAGGCAGTCCATCACAAGTGATCTTTATGTTTTATTTGCAACAGGTGAGCCAAATTGGGTTTCCATACTGATTTGCAGCAAAGGGTGCCAATACCATTGGCATGGTAAAAATGATGTTTTTCTTTGTTTTCCTCATAATGTTTATCTTTTTTAATGTTTTTTATAATTTGCTGTTTTGCATCAAGCACAAGCTATCAGCAGTAAAATGTTGTTTCACTTGATGAATTTCCTTCAGTAAATATTCCATTATATGTACTTAAACTTCATGGGTGCCAATAATGGTGAGCAGGACTGTAC
>NW_015120373.1:0-1587 GCF_001443285.1 Poecilia latipinna
AAGTGCTTTACATAAGTTTAAACAGTGAGAAAGAAAAATAAAAAGAAAGTAATAAAAAGATAAAAAGAAAAGATAAAATCATTCTGTTGGACTTCCTGTCCATTCAAGTTATATGATCTATGCAGACCTTCCATTTCTTAACACGGGTATTAGCCAGGCCCCGCAGCCTAACAGGACAAGGCCTCCAGCCTTGCAGCACCAGGCTCCGTCCGCCTGTTTCGCGAAAATTTTGCGCTAGGACTTTCGCTGTCCTACGCGGATTTTGTGCATTAATTGGTTACCTGTTAGAGTCTAGAATTTACAGGGTTTTATATACGCGCAATGACTCCCAGTCACTCGCAAATACATAGAAGGCATCAATTGCCATAAGCAACTGTAAACAGGTGGGTTTTAAGTTGAGATTTAAAGGCTCTCAGTGTTTCAGCTGTTTTACAGTTTTCTGGAAGTTTGTTCCAAATTTGTGGTGCATAGAAACTGAACTCTGCTTCTCCTCGTTTGGTTCTGGTTCTGGGGATGCAGAGCAGAACCAGAACCAGAGGATCTGAGGGGTCTAGATGGTTGGTACAGCAATAACAGATCTTTAATGTATTGTGGTGCTAAACCGTTTAGTGATTTATAAACTAACAACAGTATTTTAAAGTCTATTCTTTGAGCTACAAGGAGCCAGTGTAGGGGCTTTAAAACTGGTGTTATGTGCTCTATCTTCTTGGTTTTAGTGAGAACACGAGCAGCAGCATTCTGGATCAGCTGCAGCTGTTTGATTGATTTATTAGTCAGATCTGTGAAAACGCTGTTGCAGTAATCAATGCGGCTAAAGATAAACACATGGATGAGTTTCTCTAGATCACGGTGAGACATTAGTCCTCTAATCCTGGAGATGTTCTTCAGGTGATAGAAGGCCGACTTTGTGACTGTCTTAATGTGGCTCTGAAGGTTCAGGTCAGAGTCCATCACTCGCTTTCGGGCTGATCGCTGGTTTTCAGTTGTAATAACTGAAGCTGGTTTGCTCCTCTTTAGGTCCAAAGATAATAACTTCAGTTTTGTTTCTGTTCAGCTGGAGAAAGTTTTGGCACATCCACACATTGATCTGTTCTAAGCATCTATTCAGTGATTGGATGGGTTCAGAGTCACCTGGTGACATCGTGATGTAGAGCTGTGTATCATCCGCATAGTTATGGTAGCTAATCTTATTTGCTGTTATAACCTGAGCCAGTGGGAGCATATAAATATTGAAAAGAAGGGGTTCTAGGATTGAACCTGGGGGTACCCCACATGTGACCTTTGACCTCTCTGATGAGAAGTTTCCGACTGAAACAAAGAAATTCCTGTTCTTTATGTAAGATTCAAACCAGCTGAGCACCGGACCAGAGAGTCCGACCCAACTCTCCAGTCGATTCAGTAAGATGTCGTGGTCAACACTGAGAACCAACAGAACCAGCACTGTGGTTCTCCCACAGTCTGTATTTATATGGATGTCATTGAATACTTTTACAAGGGCCGTCTCCGTGCTGTGGTGAGCACGAAAACCAGACTGGAAGGAGTCAAAGCGATTCATTATTGTTAAGAAGTTATTTAATTGTTTAAAAA
>NW_015120374.1:0-1586 GCF_001443285.1 Poecilia latipinna
GTGATGTGGAGAAAGTGTCTCGTTGTCAAAGCACAGCTTCACCTATAATTTAACTGTCGAACAAAACTTTCAATGAAAACGTGTCGTTTCCATGCTTTGATAAAGCACACGTATTTAAATAGTGCAACCAACTTTTCTCTCTATTTTAGCTCTCAAACAAAGAAGAATCTTTTTCTGTTAATTGATATTATTACTGCAATTTTCAAACATCATAGGTGATGTTACTACCATGACATTGTGAAGTGTTAACATCCCAGTGGACAAAGTACTTAACTCTACAACCTGAGTAAAAATACTGGTAGTCAAATCAAAAGTTTACTCCAGTTAGAGTACAAAAGTACTCTCTTTTCAAAACACTTCTATATTCAAACCTGGATGCATTTAAAAATACTCAAGTATTTAAAAGTATAAATTATATTTTCTGATATAATTACTGTTTTATTTTCCGAGTGCTTTTACAGATCAGATCATGTACTGACATGTAGAAGCACTCTGCTACAAAAAATGTCTACACCACCTTCAAACAACTGAACATAAAAATGCAATAGAAAATGTCAGCTAATTTTGGTTTTTTGTTGTTGAAATCATCTCTCCTCTCCCAGTAAGTACTCCAAAAACATACAAACATTGTACTTAAGAACAGTAAAATAATTGTACTGCCCGACTGCTGGCCATCGGGTCGGGTCATGGAGTGTGGGATGATGGGCCTTGTTGAGTGGTACCATGTAGGATTCCCCTGTTTTGGCTTAGGCTGGTGTTGAACAGACTCTGGTGCTAGCAAGCATTCTGGTCTCCATCGCCCCGGTTACAACCCCAGTATTAATGCACCTTTGATCTACATCCCTATAAATATCAATAAGTTAGAAAATGTGCTCTCTTAAATGAATTATTTTTGTCAAATTATTTGAAAATAACAACTGCCTCTAAACCTGCAAAAAGAGAAACCACAACAACAAACAACATATGCATATATAATAATAATACATACCATCATTGGATAGTACATGGTACACTGTAATACGACAAGCTACTGGATTGTAGCTACAGGCTGACAGAAGCAAGGCTGCAACTTTGTGCCATTGACTCTTCTGACCAACACCAGCAGACGAGATCAGTGAAGTGTCTTGCCCAAGGACACAAACGACGAGGGTGGGCGGACTGGGAATCAAACCAGCGATCCACTCATTGCAAGGCAAACTCCTACCGCCCCTCAGCAGTGGCCTGACAGAGCCAAGGTACTCAGGGCAAGCCGGCACTTACCCAATCACCTAGCCCCAAACATCGAGAGGCACCAGCCACCAGAGGGGAGTGTGATGGGGGAAGTAGACTGTGATGTGTGATGATAACTGAGTAGATGGTCAGCTCTCAGTCAGGTTGGTCTCTAGATGCTGTACACATTAGCCGTCTAGTCACAGGGCTGTTTTAAAAGAAAGAAGAATGAGCCGGGACCTGGTAGTTACTATCACATCTTCACTAGATGAGCTGAAATATCTACACACTACATCTTGAGCGAATAACATCTAAGTACAGTACTCTGTGTGCCTGCCACTGTTTTACAGTCTGCAATACATTTTATTATGTTTTTT
>NW_015120375.1:0-1585 GCF_001443285.1 Poecilia latipinna
ATCATAGCTAAAAGAATGGAAAATTTAATGCAGGATTTAATTGATGAGGATCAAACGGGTTTTATAAAGGAAAGACAAACACAAGACAATATAAGGAGAACTCTTCACATCATAGACCACCTGCAGGGAAGTGGGGAGGGGGCAGTTCTGATAAGTATAGATGCGGAAAAAGCCTTTGACAGTGTCAATTGGAATTTTTTGTATAAGGTCTTAGAAAAATTTGGATTTAATGAGACATTTGTAAATTGTATTAAATCAATTTATCAAGAGCCAACTGCAAGGATTAAAATAAATGGCAACCTGTCAGGAAGATTTACTCTGGAGAGAGGAACAAGACAGGGATGCTGCCTCTCACCAAGTCTTTTTGCACTGTTTATAGAGCCACTAGCTCAGATGATTAGGCAGGAGGAGGAAATAAAAGGAGTGGAAATAGGAGGGGAAGAACATAAAATAGGGTTGTTTGCAGATGACATTTTGATTTATCTAAAAAACCCAAATGAAATGTTTTTAAAAACATTAAGTTTGCTTGAGGATTATGGGAAATTCTCTGGATACAAAATTAATGTGGAAAAAACACAGATCCTAACAATAAATTACTCCCCGCAACAGAAAATAAGGGATACCTACAAACTGCTAATAAAAGATTATTATGAGAAAGAGATAAAAACCAACGTAAGTAAAATAATAGAGATATTTCATAAGGCCTATGAGGGGAATAAATTCCGAGTTATTTCAGCACTGTATCAGGGACTGATGGCAGGCAGGAAGACTTCTACTATGTACATTAAAGAAAAATGGGAGGACGAATTGAAGGAACACATAAGCGAGGAGGAATGGTTTAAAATTTGTAAAATGCAGTGCACAGCCACCTGCTCCCGTGTGTGGAGGGAATTTAATTGGAAAAATATGATTAGATTTTTTATAACACCAAAGATCAGGACCAGGATGGTATCCAGTTCGCAGCCATGCTGGAGACTTTGTGGTCAGTCTGATGTGGGCCACACGCACATATTCTGGTCTTGTCAAAAGCTGTCCACATACTGGCATAATGTTTGCCTTATCTTGAAAAACATATTGGGATATGGAATACCCAGATCATGTAAAACACTCTACCTGGGATGCCTCACACACGATGTAATTCAAAAGGATGATGAATATTTGTTAAAAATATTACTTTCAGCATCAAGGAAAACCATCACAAAATTGTGGTATAGTCAGGACCCCCCTGCGGTGGAGCAGTGGCTGAGCATTGTGGAAGAGATCTTTGTAATGGAGAAAATCACATATAGACTAAGATTGCAGGAGGACAAGTTTGTCGTTAAATGGGAAAAATGGAGCGACTACAGACGTAAGGAGAATGCCATTCTTGTATCCAGTTAAAAATGGACACGGCTGTCCAACATTGTGTATGAAGTTGAATGTATTGATGCCTCTCCACTGTATGTGTTCAGAAATGTTCAATAAAAAATAAGTATAAAAAAAAAATAAAATAAAAAAATATCCTACTAAGAAACTTCTGCTATCAATTATTAACTGGTTGGTCCAAAAAATAAACACATCAGCTGTAAACTGTATTAATAAGTCA
>NW_015120376.1:0-1584 GCF_001443285.1 Poecilia latipinna
GAAGATATTTTGTCAGTTTTACGCTTTAATCTGTGTTTCTCTGTTATGAGCATCTTGGCAGCTTGAGGCTGAAACTTTGGTTAGAAACGAGGATTCATGTTCAACAGCCTAACGTTGCTCTTTTATGATAACAAAAGAAACTTCATATCTGGTGATGTGGAGAAAGTGTCTCGTTGTCAAAGCACAGCTTCACCTATAATTTAACTGTCGAACAAAACTTTCAATGAAAACGTGTCGTTTCCATGCTTTGATAAAGCACACGTATTTAAATAGTGCAACCAACTTTTCTCTCTATTTTAGCTCTCAAACAAAGAAGAATCTTTTTCTGTTAATTGATATTATTACTGCAATTTTCAAACATCATAGGTGATGTTACTACCATGACATTGTGAAGTGTTAACATCCCAGTGGACAAAGTACTTAACTCTACAACCTGAGTAAAAATACTGGTAGTCAAATCAAAAGTTTACTCCAGTTAGAGTACAAAAGTACTCTCTTTTCAAAACACTTCTATATTCAAACCTGGATGCATTTAAAAATACTCAAGTATTTAAAAGTATAAATTATATTTTCTGATATAATTACTGTTTTATTTTCCGAGTGCTTTTACAGATCAGATCATGTACTGACATGTAGAAGCACTCTGCTACAAAAAATGTCTACACCACCTTCAAACAACTGAACATAAAAATGCAATAGAAAATGTCAGCTAATTTTGGTTTTTTGTTGTTGAAATCATCTCTCCTCTCCCAGTAAGTACTCCAAAAACATACAAACATTGTACTTAAGAACAGTAAAATAATTGTACTGCCCGACTGCTGGCCATCGGGTCGGGTCATGGAGTGTGGGATGATGGGCCTTGTTGAGTGGTACCATGTAGGATTCCCCTGTTTTGGCTTAGGCTGGTGTTGAACAGACTCTGGTGCTAGCAAGCATTCTGGTCTCCATCGCCCCGGTTACAACCCCAGTATTAATGCACCTTTGATCTACATCCCTATAAATATCAATAAGTTAGAAAATGTGCTCTCTTAAATGAATTATTTTTGTCAAATTATTTGAAAATAACAACTGCCTCTAAACCTGCAAAAAGAGAAACCACAACAACAAACAACATATGCATATATAATAATAATACATACCATCATTGGATAGTACATGGTACACTGTAATACGACAAGCTACTGGATTGTAGCTACAGGCTGACAGAAGCAAGGCTGCAACTTTGTGCCATTGACTCTTCTGACCAACACCAGCAGACGAGATCAGTGAAGTGTCTTGCCCAAGGACACAAACGACGAGGGTGGGCGGACTGGGAATCAAACCAGCGATCCACTCATTGCAAGGCAAACTCCTACCGCCCCTCAGCAGTGGCCTGACAGAGCCAAGGTACTCAGGGCAAGCCGGCACTTACCCAATCACCTAGCCCCAAACATCGAGAGGCACCAGCCACCAGAGGGGAGTGTGATGGGGGAAGTAGACTGTGATGTGTGATGATAACTGAGTAGATGGTCAGCTCTCAGTCAGGTTGGTCTCTAGATGCTGTACACATTAGCCGTCTAGTCACAGGGCTGTTTTAAAAGAAAG
>NW_015120377.1:0-1584 GCF_001443285.1 Poecilia latipinna
ACACACACACACACCACAGTCAGAAATGCATCCACCATCTAATCGCTTTATATCTCAATTTAAAGCCAGTCCAGAGTCCGGAGTGCTCCCTAATGGAGAGAGATAAAGGAAGGAGAGGAGGAAGAGATAAAGGAGATATAAAGAAATGAGGGGATAGAAAAGCAGCAGGGATCTGAAGTGAGGAAGAAGAATGAGAGGGTGGATGATTGCAGCTGCCCAAGACGTCCACCACGTCCTGATTGGTGTCTTCGCATTTAAAAACATAAATACATACACAGACGTTTACATTCTGCCGTGTAAACGTCCAGAAGTTTTTGGCAGTGACTCAAATATTGGGTTTCATAAATTTAGCAGCTGCAGTTTTACTGAGTTTTAGTTACTTCTGCAAGACGATCAGATGTAGAACTAGTAATTCCCCCACCCCCCCAAAAAAAGAGAGAAAAGAAATACTCCAATAACAAAGTTTATCATTGCATTTTCACCCTGGACTTCTGAAAAGGAGTCCAGATGAGATGACTCTATCAAGATTTGGAGTTTAATCACTTCATCGTCTCCACTGCCGTTTCGTTTTATTTCGCCCGTCACCCTCCAATAACCGCAGAGCTGAATCCAACTGCCTTCTCCTCATTTTCTGATTCATCTCCTCCGCTTTCCTGGGCCTCAGGAGAGAGACGGCGGAGGGAAAAACGCCGGCCTCCCTAGGGAGCGTTGGAGGGTGGAAAGTAGGTCAGTCGGGGAAGCAGTCTACCTGCTTTCCTCAAGACTGCACACAGCGGAGCTGATATTCTGCAGCGCAGACGCCGAACAGAACTGATTTTTGCACTAGATGGTAATGCACTGCAAGAATGACACACATGGTGAAAAGCCTGGCGGAAGAAGGAGGGGAAAATCTCAATCTGTGTGAAGCCAAAGCAGATATCTGATTTCATTAGAACATTTGTAAAACATGATGCAGAACTTAACTCCCAAAAAACACGAGAAACACAAATTAAAAACGACGACAACAACAACAAAGAAACTCTGGACTAAATCTTTTCTGAACATCAGCAGCAAAAACGAGCTGATTTTGGTCTCGTAAAGCCCGTCAACGAGACGGTTAAGAAGTCAAAGAACAGCAGAGTTCAACTCTGGTCATCAGGATTTTTCAGTCAGAACAGAGAGCAGACATTCCTACTGATGGCAGCCTGAGCTGCCATCAGTAGGAAGAATCAAAAAGCTGCAGTAAATAATCCAGCTTTGACCTGAACTGTTTACTTCCTGCTGAGGTCGTTTCCAAGCTCTGCTCTCCAGCAGCTGGACTTCACCTGCAGAGTCACTCAGATTCATCAGAGGAACAATCAGCCTGGTTAACAGGACAGATGATCAGAGGAGCAGAGTTTTTACCTCCTATAACTAATAGGTAGTTATTCTGCACGACCAGAATAACTACCTATGTAAATAACACCAAAAACAAAAGCATTTGCAAAGTTGTTCATTCTATTTATTTTAAGCAGTGGAAAAAAATTGTGTGGTTTCATTCCAATGAACGCATCTAAAAATAATCTCCAAACATGTTGTGTCAGGTCATATCCATTCGACCTCCTG
>NW_015120378.1:0-1584 GCF_001443285.1 Poecilia latipinna
AAATTCTTTGGTGGGGGCGGTGAGGGACCTGGATAAAGGCTAGGGGGGCGGTGGCCCAAAAAAGATTGAGAAACACTGTGATAGAGGCTTTGTCTAAACTCTGAAAAATTAATTATCCTGTTCATCTGCACAGGAAAAATTGGAGAGTAATTTTTTCGGAGTTAACATAATTTTCATCTGAAAGTGTCATTTTTATACATTATAGAGTTAAATCATGTCAATTGGTCAATAGAATCGGAACAAAAAAAATAGAGTAAATCACAGAGTAAAACAAGAACACGCCCACTGAAGTTCCTTAATTTTCGTTTCTTCCACCATCTTGTTATCCCGCATTGGAACGGAGGCGACGGTTAGTTGTGTGCCAGGTAAGTCCCCAAATGAGTTGTAGATATATTTTACGTGGGGTTTTATGATTTATTTTTATTATTAAGACTATTTATCTCTAGTGGAAAGATGACGTGCTGCTGTGTGGTCGTGGGGGAAAGAGGGGTGCAGCGAGGAATTAACATGGTTGGCTAACTAGTTAGCATGTGTGCTTCAGCTAACTTAATTTAGCCGTTTACAACAATGTAAGCAGAAAAAAAACATCAATGTTGTACAATCTACGTCCATTTTTTAATTTTCACAAGTCAAGGCTGTCGCTATTTTTAAGCTGAGGAACGGAGTTTAAAAGAGGAGCAAGCTGTACAGTCGAAGCTGGCTCTGCTAGCATGTGGAGCCAGGGTTCCGCCCAGAAAATGGCGCGGGAGGACTATGCTAGTAACGTTTCTTGAACGTAGAGCAGCGATTAAAAAAAAAACAGAATTAAAGTCGTGCTTTGTATGTAAATTATGCAAGTTGTCAGTAAAACATTTTTGACTGACTTTTTTGTTCATAAACCCCGTTTCCATCGAGTTGTATGGAGCTGATATGTTTTTCCCGTCTTAGCTGTGGTGATTGGCTAAATTCAAGTAAAGAGCCTAGCCCATTAAGGATAGTTGTTAGCCACCCCCATGATGGTTTCAATCTTTTATCTTAATTTTTTATTCATTTTGATAAGTATGTTTATATGATTATTGAAAATATATATTTTTTTACATAATGCAGGATGCAAGCTGTGCGTGTCAAATACAGAGATCGACAGAAATACATCTGTTTTGAAGGCCAGCTGACATACAGTTCTTTTTTGGAATGTGGTGAGTGCAAAAAAAAACAAGTTTACAGCATTTTCACATATTAGGTTTATCAAAAACGTTTTGGAAATGGTGCCAAAATAGATGCTTTACCAACTTTTCAGATTTATTTATTTTTTTTATTTAATTTTACTTTTTATGTCTTATTTTAATTGTTATTTGCATATGTTCAAATATAGAATAAATAAATAATTTGCTATGTTCACAGCTGCAAAAAAGTTCAGCATCCCAACCTTGGACTTAAAAGTCTTTGATGACTCGAAGACTGAAGTGGATGAGGAGGTTTTTGAGCTCCTTTTGAAAAGTCCAAACCTTGGTGTGCTGGAAATTTGTGAAGCACAAGATCTCAATCCAGAAGGTAAGTTGTTTTGAAGTGTCATGTGCTTATTTTTGTGAACTATTTTTGGTCATC
>NW_015120379.1:0-1583 GCF_001443285.1 Poecilia latipinna
TCCTTGATTTAAAAAAAAGCGTTTGACACAATAAATCATGATTTACTAAAAATGAATTAGAAAGATATGGAGTTAAGGGGAATGTGTTGAATTATGGGGTTCCATTTTGATACTAATGGAACCCCATAAGTACTATCAATAGCAGTACAATTTGCACAATGCCTGTTTTGTTTAGTTTCTTCTTGAAAAAAGTTATTAAGTTTTTGTCTAAATTAAGGTGAATTCATGGTTCCTTTTTCCACATAATGTAACCGGTAGTGTTTATGATTAAAAAAATAATAATTATGGTATCGGTGATCGGCCCTCATGGGTGATTGGAATCGGAATTGGCAGGAAAAAACCTGATCGGCACATCTCTAGTAAAAAGCTATTATAGAGATAGAAAACAATATGTACAGTTGGGAGAAATCAGTTCCAAATGTTTGGACATTGCTTGTGGTGAAACCCAATGATCAATGCTTGGCCCAAAGTTTTTTGTTTTTATCATGTACATAAATGATATGTGTAAAGCTTGTGAAAATATGAAAAGTGTATTATTTGCAGATTACACAAATATGTTTTTTGTTGGAAATGATATGGAGGAACTGCTAAATAATGTAAACAAAGAAATGAACAAACTGAAGATGTGGTTTGATGGTAATAAGTTGTCGCTAAATTTGATTAAAACTGAAATGATTTAGTTTTAAATTATTTGGGAATTGCAAACCAAGTTCTGAAACAAAAATAGATATTAAGGTAATAAATATAGAAAGAGTTTGGGAACAACTCTTGGTGTGATTATTGATGATAAGGTTAATTGGAAACTACATATTCAACATATCCAAAAAAATATCAGAGTTTTTATATTGAATAAATCCAAGCAATTGGTTGAACAGAAAGCATTAAATATTGTGCACTATTCATTAGTTTTAGCCTACCTCAGTTACTGTGCAGAGATATGGGGCAATAATTATGCAAATTCATTACAACCATTAGTTAAACTGCAAAACAGAACATTCAGAGTTATTAATAACGTTGGCTACGTGGACCACACAAATCCAGTAACTAAATTGTAAAAACTTCCTCATTTGGTGAATTTACAAACAGTCTGCATCTTATTTAAAGCACAAAATGATTATCAGTTATCAGAAAATATTCAAAAATTCTTCATAAAAGAAGAAGGATTTTATAATCTCAGAGGGAAATAAAAATTCAAAGTTTGTAACATCAGAACCACAAGAAGAAGTAGCTAAGAAACAACAGATACTGAAATCCGTCCTTCTTACCTCTTTATTGGCGGCAGAAAGTAGACGACGAACCGGCTGTAACTAACAAACATAGCATTCAAGACAATTATTTCTCAACATTTGTTGATAAATAATGCTCTAAAGTAATAAACTGTAAAGTAGCAGCTAAAAAACAACAGAGATTGAAAATCTGTCCTTACCTCTTCAGTAATGAGAGAAGATTCATAACACATCTGTAACTGACAAACAGCATTCAAGTTTCAGTATTTTTATCATAGTTTCTTCTATGTAACAAAATCTGAGTTAAACCCAAATGATCCAAAGATACTGTAGGTATTCTGAGAGTATGTCACAAGT
>NW_015120380.1:0-1583 GCF_001443285.1 Poecilia latipinna
TCTTCATGTGAAACAGTTAACTCTGTGTTTCTCAGACCTTAACAACCAGAATACCTCCTAACTTAAGATGTTAATCTACTTCTTTATTGACAGTTTGACCTAGAGCTGAACTGGGCTCAGATCGTAGATCAGATATCACACCTGGAACTGAGTTACTGGTTTGTTTAGGTTAGAAGTTTTACGACCTTTGTTGTTCTTCCTGACTGCCCCTTTTGGCTGTTCTGCTTGGACAATAAAACAGGGGCTCACGCGGAAGCAGACCAGAACGCTCTGTGAACGGCTCGGAGGAGCAGTTGGCGGAGCCTTCTCCTTTTGCAAAAGCTTGGTCATAAAATTCATATACGTTGTCTGTGGTTCTTTTATGTAGGTTCGAAAGGAAAAATACCCATCATTATTTGGTGCCGAAACCCGGGATCTCTCCCCGCCCGCTGTCAGGCAGAGGAAGACGCGCTGAATCCGTGCACGGCCAGAGTCAACTGGACCTGGAAAGAAAGACCCAGGAAGCAAAATTCTTTGCTGGGCCAGCGGCACATGTCCGACTTTGTCTGCCAACGGCGGAGTGACGAGATCCGACTGGACAACTCAAAAACTACAGAAACGTAGGTGAATTTTAAAATGGCTATTTTAGAGGTTTGAGTATCCTTGTTAAACAGCGTTTTAACTAAAACTCTGAGGTTTAAGAATCCTTGTTAAACAGCGTTTTGACTAAAAATCTGTATTTAAAAAAAAAAGAAAAAAGAAAAGAAAGGTTTGAGTCCTTGTCAGATACCAGCTTGACTAAAGAAGTTATAAGGGTCCCAGTTGACAGTTTCAACTAAAGGCAAAAGGAAAGGCTCTTAGAGAGCCTCCTTACTTAGAGGACACCTCTTAAGGGTAAGTCCTCACGTAGATAGGAAGCTTATTATTACTGTTCTGTTATTACTGTGCTGATATTGCTGTTTGCTTGCTGCTTTGATGTGTGTGTGCATGAAAGAGTGATTGGAGGTTTAAATACTGCTCAGTATTTTACCTCATATAAAACAGTGGGGTTAAGCAGCAAACCTCTTGTGAATGCAAAGGGAAGATTCTCCCACTCGAAAGAGTTGAAGCGGAGAATACCACAACAAGGAACTTTTAATTGCTGGCCTACTGAAAAGATATCCAGTTCATAGGACTCCCTAGGAGTCAACGAATCTGGACTAAATTTAAATAAATAAAATTCTGAAGCTAAAATTGCAAGTGATTTAAATAATGGGAAACACATATTTTTGTAATTCCTCACTTGTTGAGGGCCCTGACGGGGATGAAAAGTACATGCTGTCCAGATTTCCTGGTAGCACTGTACACATGAAAAAATGGAGAAAGAAATATAAAATAGATGGAAAGCTAAAAATTGATCAATGGTAAACAATTGTGGGAATTTTGGAGAGTAGTGTAGATAGAAAAACGGGAATAAAAAACACTAAAAAGGAGGATGAGCTGAGGTGTGCTAACTTATGGTTAAAAGCAGCCACAGACCGGAAAGAACAAATTAAAAAGATTAAAGACAAAAAATTTTTTGAAGCAAAAAACCTATTTGTTAGACCGAAAGATAATAAAATCAT
>NW_015120381.1:0-1583 GCF_001443285.1 Poecilia latipinna
ATATATACATATATTTTATTATTTAATATATTGACGTCTGTGTGTGTACATATGTTCATAAATGTTGATTACTGTATATATAAAAACGATTTATCAAAATCAATTGTATTATAGGTTCACATTTATTTTCTTTATTCAGAAATTACAATTAAAATATAATGAAAAGTCATAAATGTTGTCTTTGGTGATTGTTTAATTTCCAAATATATTCACGTTTATATGTGAGTGGGTCGATGACGAACATTAGCTAAAAATACTTTGTGGAATGGCATTTTCTGAAGTTCAGTCCATTCATTTGTATTAGCTTAGTGGCAGAGATGCCACATTCAATATGGCGGACGCGATTATGTATCACTGCAACGGGCTGACCTGCTCCATGAGGCATCTACATATTAATGTCTAAGCTCACCGCTACCTGTAACATTCATGCATCACTAATTCTCTTGTTTTAATGTAAAATGCTCTGTACCTACTGCCATCTAATGGTAAGAAAATTACATGATTACGCCGCTAGCCACTACTAACCATGGTTTCGCTCACACCAAGTTTAAGTGCAGCGGCTCTGTTTCCATCCTGTAGATCGACAGACCTCAACTTAAACGCTGCATCATATGAGTTTGAAAACATTTCTCCGTCGTGCCTGCTGTTGGCGCGTGGTTGTTCTAAATGAAAATTAAGGCGTTCTTCTTTGATTTACAATTTTGACTATTCACTTCCTGCTAGAGAGCCCCCTGGTGGTTGAAGAAAAATACACAGAAAAGCCGCAAAAGTTTAGGAAAAAAGTAGCAGCTTATAGTCCGGAAAATACGGTACCATAGGTGTAATTGAATAATTTTCATGGCACACCTGACGATCACTCACGGCCAAGGGCGTAGGTTCGGTCTAAGTTTTGGTGGGGACCTTGGTGGGGACCTTGACACCCCATCCCTCGCCCCCGGCAGCACAGTGAAATGCCCAAGAGCACCGAACATTTTTGAGAAGGGGGGGAAACCACATTGGCTTAATAACCCCCTCCCCCCAACCATAACCATATCATACATCTTGTGTATACAACCAGATACAGTCATACTCAGCAGATCAGTTCAAGAACACTTTACTTTTTCCTTTACAAAATTCAGCAAACGTTACAAGTAAGATCAAAAGAAATATCCTCTGGATACAGCAAACACAATTGCAGATAAGAAGAAATCAATAATAAAATAAAAAAGAAAAAATATTACATAATTAACAGACCTATTCTACCTCACATTCAGTGCTGACCTTACTAAACACCGGACTTTACAACAAATGTGATAGATATCTAACTTATGGGTCCACTCACTGTACTTACAGCCGACGTAGCGAAATAACTTCTAATGTGTGTCCTTTTCTTTTTTGGTGGCAAAATGGTCTCGGAGACTCAGAAGGAGACGCGTGTGCCCAGCTAGCCGTCGCCTTTTGCAGCTAATCAAAGAACGTCCGACGATTCAACTGACTCCCCCTCCCCCCACCCCCCGACAGCACCGTTCCGACACGGTCTCGGAGGCTCATAATAAATGTCAAACTAAGAAGCTTCCGTTCCGCGCACCGCCTGTTGCTGCTAA
>NW_015120382.1:0-486 GCF_001443285.1 Poecilia latipinna
CATTAAACATAGCAATTAATTATAAACAACGCTCAACTATGAACACTGTCTAAGGCGCAACAAGCAAGAAGTAACCAAGCAGAAGGAGCACCGTGACTGTTATCATCCTCCCTCCTGCTGCAACGTCTGCCACCATGACAGGTGACGAAAACAAAGAGCAATGAGCATGCTCTGCGTTCTTATGTTCTTGTTTTATTTATTCGCCAATTAATGAAATAAAATAATAGCTACTGCAGTGTACGCAGAGCATTACAAGAACAAAGAACGGCTCCCAGTGAGGCTTCAGTCCTTAGGACTTAGTAAAGATCCGTCCAGAAGAATCGGATCGTTCCTGAATGTCATATTACTATATTCCACTTTGGTCACAGCGTTGTCCCATATATGCGACACCTCAGTCAACATCTCCACACAATAATTCAGCGCATGGGTGACAACTTTTTTTTCATCGCAGATGCAACATGTGTCTTTGTACAGCTAGCTTTGCTA